>NC_091314.1:20713596-20808596 GCF_038502225.1 Cherax quadricarinatus
TTGTAGCTACAACAGCAGCAGTTATGTTGCTGGTGTACCATCTTCAGTGTTTGTAGCTACAACAGCAGAGTTATGTTGCTGGTGTACCATCTTCAGTGTTTGTAGCTACAACAGCAGAGTTATGTTGCTGGTGTACCATCTTTAGTGTTTGTAGCTACAACTGCAGAGTTATGTTGCTGGTGTACCATCTTTAGTGTTTGTAGCTACAACAGCAGAGTTATGTTGCTGTTGTACCATCTTTAGTGTTTGTAGCTACAACAGCAGAGTTATGTTGCTGTTGTACCATCTTTAGTGTTTGTAGCTACAACAGCAGAGTTATGTTGCTGTTGTACCATCTTTAGTGTTTGTAGCTACAATTGCAGAGCTATGTTGCTGTTGTACCATCTTTAGTGTTTGTAGCTACAATTGCAGAGTTATGTTGCTGTTGTACCATCTTTAGTGTTTGTAGCTACAACAGCAGAGTTATGTTGCTGTTGTACCATCTTTAGTGTTTGTAGCTACAACAGCAGAGTTATGTTGCTGTTGTACCATCTTTAGTGTTTGTAGCTACAACAGCAGAGTTATGTTGCTGTTGTACCATCTTTAGTGTTTGTAGCTACAACAGCAGAGTTATGTTGCTGGTGTACCATCTTTAGTGTTTGTAGCTACAACAGCAGAGTTATGTTGCTGGTGTACCATCTTCAGTGGTTGTAGCTACAACAGCAGAGTTATGTTGCTGGTGTACCATCTTCAGTGGTTGTAGCTACAACAGCAGAGTTATGTTGCTGGTGTACCATCTTCAGTGTTTGTAGCTACAAGAGCAGAGTTATGTTGCCGGTGTACCATCTTCAGTGGTTGTAGCTACAACTGCAGAGTTATGTTGCTGGTGTACCATCTTTAGTGTTTGTAGCTACAACTGCAGAGTTATGTTGCTGGTGTACCATCTTCAGTGTTTGTAGCTACAACAGCTGGTGTACCATCTTCAGTGTTTGTAGCTACAACAGCTGGTGTACCATCTTCAGTGTTTGTAGCTACAACAGCTGGTGTACCATCATCAGTGTTTGTAGCTACAACAGCTGGTGTACCATCTTCAGTGTTCGTAGCTACAACAGCTGGTGTACCATCTTCGGTGTTTGTAGCTACAACAGCTGGTGTACCATCTTCAGTGTTTGTAGCTACAACAGCAGAGTTATGTTGCTGGTGAACCATCTTTAGTGTTTGTAGCTACAACTGCAGAGTTATGTTGCTGGTGTACCATCTTCAATGTTTATAGCTACAACTGCAGAGTTATGTTGCTGTTGTACCATCTTTAGTGTTTGTAGCTACAATTGCAGAGTTATGTTGCTGTTGTACCATCTTTAGTGTTTGTAGCTACAACAGCAGAGTTATGTTGCTGTTGTACCATCTTTAGTGTTTGTAGCTACAATTGCAGAGTTATGTTGCTGGTGTACCATCTTTAGTGTTTGTAGCTACAATTGCAGAGTTATGTTGCTGGTGTACCATCTTTAGTGTTTGTAGCTACAATTGCAGAGTTATGTTGCTGGTGTACCATCTTTAGTGTTTGTAGCTACAATTGCAGAGTTATGTTGCTGGTGTACCATCTTTAGTGTTTGTAGCTACAATTGCAGAGTTATGTTGCTGGTGTACCATCTTTAGTGTTTGTAGCTACAATTGCAGAGTTATGTTGCTGGTGTACCATCTTTAGTGTTTGTAGCTACAATTGCAGAGTTATGTTGCTGTTGTACCATCTTTAGTGTTTGTAGCTACAATTGCAGAGTTATGTTGCTGGTGTACCATCTTTAGTGTTTGTAGCTACAATTGCAGAGTTATGTTGCTGGTGTACCATCTTTAGTGTTTGTAGCTACAACTGCAGAGTTATGTTGCTGTTGTACCATCTTTAGTGTTCGTAGCTACAATTGCAGAGTTATGTTGCTGGTGTACCATCTTTAGTGTTTGTAGCTACAACAGCAGCAGTTATGTTGCTGGTGTACCATCTTCAGTGTTTGTAGCTACAACTGCAGAGTTATGTTGCTGGTGTACCATCTTCAGTGTTTGTAGCTACAACAGCAGAGTTATGTTGCTGGTGTACCATCTTCAGTGTTTGTAGCTACAACAGCAGAGTTATGTTGCTGGTGTACCATCTTTAGTGTTTGTAGCTACAACTGCAGAGTTATGTTGCTTTTGTACCATCTTTAGTGTTTGTAGCTACAACAGCAGAGTTATGTTGCTGTTGTACCATCTTTAGTGTTTGTAGCTACAACAGCAGAGTTATGTTGCTGTTGTACCATCTTTAGTGTTTGTAGCTACAACAGCAGAGTTATGTTGCTGTTGTACCATCTTTAGTGTTTGTAGCTACAACAGCAGAGTTATGTTGCTATTGTACCATCTTTAGTGTTTGTAGCTACAACAGCAGAGTTATGTTGCTGTTGTACCATCTTTAGTGTTTGTAGCTACAACAGCAGAGTTATGTTGCTGTTGTACCATCTTTAGTGTTTGTAGCTACAATTGCAGAGCTATGTTGCTGTTGTACCATCTTTAGTGTTTGTAGCTACAATTGCAGAGTTATGTTGCTGGTGTACCATCTTTAGTGTTTGTAGCTACAATTGCAGAGTTATGTTGCTGTTGTACCATCTTTAGTGTTTGTAGCTACAATTGCAGAGCTATGTTGCTGTTGTACCATCTTTAGTGTTTGTAGCTACAATTGCAGAGTTATGTTGCTGGTGTACCATCTTTAGTGTTTGTAGCTACAATTGCAGAGTTATGTTGCTGGTGTACCATCTTCAGTGTCGAGTTTGTCATAAAAAATCTGAAAGTTTCCAGCGGTTATAGCACTTAAAAAATCTTAAGTTGGATCTTTCTTTTTTATATCTGAAGAAAGTCTTTATATATATATATATATATATATATATATATATATATATATATATATATATATATATATATATATATATATATATATATATATATTTATATATATATATATAATATATATATATATATAATATATATATATATTACCTGGAGTTTACCTGGAGAGAGTTTCGGGGTCAACACCCCCGCGGCCCGGTCTGTGACCAGGCCTCCTGGTGGATCAGCGCCTGATCAACCAGGCTGTTGCTGCTGGCTGCACGCAAACCAACGTACGAGCCACGTACATATATATATATATATATATATATATATATATATATATATATATATATATATATATATATATATATATATATATATGTATATATATATATATATATATATATATATATATATATATATATATATATATATATATATATATATATAGATAGATAGATAGATAGATAGATAGATAGATAGATAGGTAGATATATGCAAGACAAGCCATGGGGGGTGGAAATCTTTAGCTCAAATACTTTCACACTTCTTAGCGCATCATCAGGAGCTATGCAATGTTGCAAGGTAGCAACTGAAGCAGGAGACGTTTTTTTCAGAGTTGCGCAGTGCAGGTCTGTCACCAGCCGCGGGTTCTCTCAGAATGTGGGCCAACGGTCGGTGCCAACCCCGCACCACCGCCATCCCCCTCCTCCTCATATGAGGTAGGAGGGTTTTTGAGATGTCATGTATTATGAAATTAGACGATATAATAACCAACCCCTAGCATTTTCTAGCCGCTTAGAACAGGTCATGTGGCTTGAGAAAATATGTTTCTCATTGCATAGTATATATATGGATTGCTAATTTTACATGTAACCTTTTTTATTAATAAAAGAAAGGAATATAATGTGCTCATTGTCCATTTAAATGTCCTTCTCTGGTGTACTCAAATGTTCCCAGTGGTACTCAGAAGTATCTCTTCCTAAATATTGTCTACTATCCTTCTCAGTGTCGGTTAATATGCCTTACTTGGGAATCTTCTATGCCATTCCAATAATATTTCTATGATCCAAATTTCTGCTTCTAACATCTTTTAACCTCACTACCTATGTTATTACGTAATCTTGTGTACCTGTCAATGTATGGTACAGTAACAGCTAAACACCTTATATAATCATTTACAACTGACGTATCATGAAGCTTTGGTGCGTAGACACAGGTCGAGCATCACCAATCCAACACGGAACCACCTGGCATAATGAGCAATCCTTTGATTTTGTATAGCATTGTTGTTTAAGATTGTGTACAATAGACTCTACTAATAGCTATCGAGCTTGTATAACCCATAATTTGAGTTATATACTGTATTCCTGTCATGTTTTAAGAGAGAAGACGCAACTGTCTCTTTCCATGACAGAACTGTTTGGTACAATAATCTGGGTAGTATCACATCCCGGTGAGTGATTATTGGAACTAACGTGGTTAAAGATAGCGGTCCAGAGTACTTAGAGGACAAAATCAGCAAGATATTCAATATAGCCACAAAACTAAGATATCCTAGATATTTTGTCGAGTAGCCACTAATGTTAGCAAGAAAGACTTTCTACAGGACCGAACCTAAGGAAGTGACGGCCAGGAAAAATGTACTAGTATTACCATACAATGAGAACCTGGTTTGCCTGCGTGAGGCATTAAAATAGATCGAGATAAACCTTGCTTTCAAAAACACAGGGACTGTGAAACAAAGGCTGATTAAGAACGCATCCTCCAACAAAGTTGGTGGGGTTTACAAGGTCCCATGTACTCGGTGTCCTCTCGCATATATCGGTCAAATAGCTAAATTTCTGGAAACCAGAATAGCCCAACATAAATACTCAGTCAGGACAGGGCAGGAGTCGAAAGCTATCTTTAACCACGTTAGTTCCTGTAATCACCCACCGGAATGGGATGCTGCCCAGATTATTGTACCAAAACAGTTCTGTCATGGAAAGAAACAAGCTCGATAGCTATTTAGCAGAGTTCACTATACACAATCGTAAACAACACTACTATACAAAATCACAAGATTGCCCATTATGCCAGGTGGTTTCATGAAGGATTGGTGACGCTGGTCCTGTGTTAAATCACCAAAACTTCATGCTACGTCAGTTGTGAATGGTTATATAACGCGTTTAGCTGTTACTGTACCATACATTGACAGGTACACAAGATTACGTAATAACATAGGTAGTGAGGTTAAATGATGTTAGAAGCAGAAATCTGGATCGTAGAAATATTATAAGAATGGTATAGAAGATTCCCAAGTAAGGCATATTAACCGACACTGAGAAGGATAGTAGACAATATTTAGGAAGAGATACTTCTGAGTACCACTGGGAACATTTGAGTACACCAGAGAAGGACATTTAAATGGACAATGAGCACATTACATTCCTTTCTTTCATTAATTAAAAAGGTTACACAGAATAATAGCAATCCATATATATAGTATCCAATGAGAAACGTATTTTCTCAAGTCACATGACCTGTTCTAAGCGGCTAGAAAAAGCTTTGATCTGGCTATTATATCTTCTAATTTCATAATACTTGACATCTCAAAAACCCTCCTACCCCATATGGGGAGGAGGGGGATGGTGGTGGTGCGGGGTTGGCACCGACCGTTGGCCCACATTCTGAGAGAACCCGCGGCTGGTGACAGACCTGCACTTGGTTACTCTGAGAAAACTTTCCCTGCTTCAATTGGTACCCTGGAACATTGTATAGCTCCTGATGATGCACTGAGAAGTGTGAAAGTACTTGAGCTAAAGATTTCCACCCCCCGTGGCTTATCTTGCATAGTTAAAATCACCTGTCTGCGATTATTTACATCTAATTTCCTTAAGGAGCTGGGAAAAAGACTCATCAGGGTAACTAGGGATCCCAGGGCAGCTAGTTTTCTGTTCCAGCGGCTCAGTGCGGCTATTCAAAGGGGTAATGCCTGCTTCATTTTGGACACACGCCCCAGCTCTGAGGAGCTGGATGAGATTTTCGCCTTATAATCGGTGATACACACGTAACAACATGTACCGTATATGCCACCTTTATATTAACAATGTAGCTCTTAAATCTTCTGTGCCATATTATGTAATAAAATATTCCTATTGGTAAAAAAAAAAATAGTTTAAAAGATGGGGTGGTAGGGGAAGTGGAATATTCAAACGGCTTCAGGAAGAAATCCAAATATTCTTCCTTGAAGCCTTTTTATCCACTTCTCCGAGGCTATGGGTCCCACAATTTATACCAGAGGTGGACCCCATCCTGTATATATATATATATATATATATATATATATATATATATATATATATATATATATATATATATATATATATATATATATATATATATATATATATATATATATATATATATATATATATATATATATATATATATATATATATATATATATATATATATATATATATATATCGTGCCAAAAAGGTAAAACTGATCAATTAGCAAGAACTCATTTAAAATTAAACCCTTACTAAATTTTTGTCTTATACGTTTAAAGATATATATTTTTTATTTATGTTAATGTAAAAAATAATAATTTGGTACCAAAAGAACCTTAGAAAACTTACCTAACCTTATTATAACAAGCGCAATTTAATTTAGCCTAATCCAACTAAATATATTTTATATAAGTTTACAATAATTGATTAATAAAGACAATGAAATATATTTTTTTCGTTAGGTTAAGAATGATTTTTCCGGAATTACTGCATTCACAAATTTTCGCTTTTCTTATACGGTAAGAAGAGCGTTGTTATTTAAGCTAAAATCGCAAGTTTTAAATATTCGCAAGTTTTAAATATTCGCAAGTTTTAAATATTCGCAAGTTTTAAATATTCGCAAGTTTTAAATATTCGCAAGTTTTAAATATTCGCAAGTTTTAAATATTCGCAAGTTTTAAATATTCGCAAGTTTTAAATATTCGCAAGTTTTAAATATTCGCAAGTTTTAAATATTCGCAAGTTTTAAATATTCGCAAGTTTTAAATATTCGCAAGTTTTAAATATTCGTAAGTTTTAAATATTCGTAAGTTTTAAATATTTTAAATATTCGATCTTTTCTGTGGTTATAATTTCTTTCGTCTTCTCAAGGAGGACATTCTCAGTGTGGTTCGTAATTCTAGATTCTTAGTTGTGTAATATTTAGTGTTTAACGAAGAGGTTCGGTAAGCCAGGGGAAGTCTTCCGTCAACTGGCCACAAGCTCCACTGACTGTGTCATCACATGATTAACAGGTTTTCCTAATTTCTTCCAACAAAGAAAATAATTTTCAATTTTTTCCCAACAAAGAAAATAATTTTCCAAATTTTTCCCAACGAAGAAATTAATTTTCCAATTTTTTCCCAACGAAGAAAATAATTTTCCAATTTTTTCCCAACAAAGAAAATAATTTTCCAATTTTCTCCCGGTAAAGAAAATAATTTTCCAATTTACTCTCAACAAAGAAAATAATTTTCCAATTTTTTCCCAACGAAGAAAATAATTTTCCAATTTTCTCCCGACAAGACAGCAGATCTTAGAATTTTTCCTGCTTCACATATATTCTATTTTTGTTTTGATGTGGGATCAAGACACTGAAGCTGTGTGCTCTTGTTTTCATCTAAGCTAAGCTGACAACAGTTATCCATGTAAGCTAAGCTGACAACAGTTATCCATGTAAGCTAAGCTGACAACAGTTATCCATGTAAGCTAAGCTGACAACAGTTATCCATGTAAGCTAAGCTGACAACAGTTATCCATGTAAGCTAAGCTGACAACAGTTATCCATGTAAGCTAAGCTGACAACAGTTATCCATGTAAGCTAAGCTGACAACAGTTATCCATGTAAGCTAAGGTGACAACAGTTATCCATGTAAGCTAAGCTGACAACAGTTATCCATGTAAGCTAAGCTGACAACAGTTATCCATGTAAGCTAAGCTGACAACAGTTATCCATGTAAGCTAAGCTGACAACAGTTATCCATGTAAGCTAAACTGACAACAGTTATCCATGTAAGCTAAGCTGACATCAGTTATCCATGTAAGCTAAGCTGACAACAGTTATCCATGTAAGCTAAGCTGACAACAGTTATCCATGTAAGCTAAGCTGACAACAGTTATCCATGTAAGCTAAGCTGACAACAGTTATCCATGTAAGCTAAGCTGACAACAGTTATCCATGTAAGCTAAGCTGACAACAGTTATCCATGTAAGCTAAGCTGACAACAGTTATCCATGTAAGCTAAACTGACAACAGTTATCCATGTAAGCTAAGCTGACAACAGTTATCCATGTAAGCTAAGCTGACAACAGTTATCCATGTAAGCTAAGCTGACAACAGTTATCCATGTAAGCTAAGCTGACAACAGTTATCCATGTAAGCTAAGCTGACAACAGTTATCCATGTAAGCTAAGCTGACAACAGTTATCCATGTAAGCTAAGCTGACAACAGTTATCCATGTAAGCTAAGCTGACAACAGTTATCCATGTAAGCTAAACTGACAACAGTTATCCATGTAAGCTAAGCTGACAACAGTTATCCATGTAAGCTAAGCTGACAACAGTTATCCTTGTAAGCTAAGCTGACAACAGTTATCCATGTAAGCTAAACTGACAACAGTTATCCATGTAAGCTAAGCTGACAACAGTTATCCATGTAAGCTAAGCTGACAACAGTTATCCATGTAAGCTAAGCTGACAACAGTTATCCATGTAAGCTAAGCTGACAACAGTTATCCATGTAAGCTAAGCTGACAACAGTTATCCATGTAAGCTAAGCTGACAACAGTTATCCATGTAAGCTAAGCTGACAACAGTTATCCATGTAAGCTAAGCTGACAACAGTTATCCATGTAAGCTAAGCTGACAACAGTTATCCATGTAAGCTAAGCTGACAACAGTTATCCATCTCTGCTGAAGACAGTTATCGATCTAAGCTACAATGACAACAGTTATCTTTTCTGAAAGAAGTGCTAGCAAAAAAACAAATAAACAGATTTTATTTCTTTGTGCAATATAAAAATGTAGATGGCAGGTAATAAAATACTGTTAAGGACAAAAGAAAGCCACTAGCATGTATGTGCATTTCGGGACAAGGAAAAGGGAAGTGGAGGACAAAGCTAACAAAAAAAAGGACACAAGTAACAGAGTGAAAGTGGCGTGTGGCAAAGAGGAAAATTTTATATGAAGCAGGAAGGAAGGGAAGAAATAAGACACAAAGAGAGGACCCATTTTTCAATCAGGAATACAAAGGGGCCAAAGGGAGACGCAAGAGGGTTTGCAAGAAAACACGAGAAATAAGGAGGAGTGCTAGAAACTAATATATGAGAAGAAGAAGAAAAGGAAGAAGGAAAAGAAAAAGAGAAAGAAAAAGAAGGAAATCTGAAAGACAATTTAAAAAGGATTTATCAACAAAGGCCAAAACTGAACCAAAGTTACTCCACAGCCACATCATAAGAAATAAAACGACCGTGAAGGACCAAGTGATAAGGCTGAAGGAGGAGGGGAAACAAGTTGTTGGAGAATGAGAGAGAAAAATGTGAAGAGCTCAGAAGCAAAGGACTGAAAGATGTCTTCGTAGAAGAGAGCGCAGAACTACCGGAAAGTTACTGTAGTCAACAGGAACTAGAAAGTATCGACACAACGAAAGAAAACAAGTAGTGAGATTACTAAACGAGCTTGATGTAACAAAAACAATGGGACCAGACAACATATCGCCCTGGGTGTTGAGACAAGAAGCACAACTACTGTGTGACACAACAGAAAAGGACTCCAGCCAATTTCTCCAAACAGGGCAAGTGCCAGTATATTAGAAAAAGGGCAAATGTGGTCCCCATATATGAAAAGGGGGAGAGACAAGAGGCACAGAACGTCAGGCCGGTATCTCTAACATACATACAATAAAAACCTCTGGAGAAGATAGTAAGAAAAAACACATTGAAAAGAAGACTAGAGAAAACCGACATTGATTTGGTGATGGAAAATAATTTTTACAAGTATTCTGAAGTTCTATGGCAGAGCCACAGACACAAAACAAGACAGGTTTAGGTGGACTGCATCTTCTTGGATTGCAAGAAAGCATCTGATGCAGTACCACACCAGAGATTAGTTCAGAAATAAATGTAACAGGCAGGATTAAAAGGCAGAGTGCTCCAGTAGGTCAATGAGCATCTCACTGATAGAAGACAGAGAGCAACAGTCCGGGATGAGACAACAGAACGGGAGAGAGGAACGAGAAGGGTTTCGCAATGATCAATGTTTGGACCATCACTGTTCATATATACGTGAGCGACCTATCAGAGGAGACTGAACCTTGTATGGCATTGTTTGGTAACGATTCTCAGCTGATGAAAATAATAAGTGGCTTCTCGAGTTTAACCCAGACAATTGCAAGGTCATGAGATTTGAAGAAAGCGATAGTAAACCGGACACAGATTACAACATAGGAGGAGAGAAGCTGCAAATATCAGAGAGTAAAAACAGTCTGGGGTAAGTATAACGCCAAGGATATCGCCAAAAATATTTTTTTTAACACATCGGCCGTTTCCCACCAAGGCAGGGTGGCCCGAAAAAGAAAAACTTCCATCATCATTCACTCCATCACTGCCTTGCCAGAGACAAGTTTACACTAGTTATAAAACGGCAAAATTAACACCCCTCATTCAGAGTGCAAACAATGTACTTCTCCAACCTCAGTGGCATATGTAACATTAGCAGAGCAGAATTCCGGAAATTCAGAACCTTACATACGATGTACATTAAGCCAGTGATCAAGCATGCTGTCCCAGCGTGGAACCGACACCTGGTCAAGCTCACGACGAAGCTGGAAGAGGTCCAGGCTTGAGAGTGGTCCAGTACGAACCGATACGACGCCAAAGAGTTTATGTCCTAAGTGAGGGTTTTAGTGAAAAATACCAGAACTGAGAGAGAAGCAATATAAGAAGTTGAAGGAACTAAACCTGACTACCCTATCGGAGAGAATTAAAAAAATTGGGAAACATGATTACTGTATAGAAAATCTTAAGGGGGTAAATTAACAGGGCAGATAGGGAAATGATATTTGAATCATGGGAACCAGAGGGACACAGGTGGAAGATAAAGACACAGACGAGCCATAGGAATGTAAGGTAGTTGAAAAGTGGAATGACCTGGATGAGGCAGTGGTGGAGGCAAACTCAATACACAGCTTCAAGATTCACACACACACACACACACACACACACACACACACACACACACACACACACACACACACATACACACACACACACACACACACACATACATACATACACACACACACACACACACACACACACACACACACACACACACACACACACACACACACACATACATACACACACACACACACACACACACACACACACACTCACACACACACTCACACACACACACACTCACACACACACTCACACACACACACACACACACACACACACACACACACACACACACACACACACACACACACACACACACACACACACACACACACACACACACACTCACACACACACACTGCTCACAGAATTTCTCTAAATTTAAATTAACTGATTACTGATTTTTCCACTAAATTTATTAACCAAATTAGTTAAATAAAATTATATATATATGCAGGTATCTCAACCAAAGTATTAATTAACGTAAACACTTACTATTACATTGCAAATAATGTTTTTAATTTTCTGAATATGCAAATTCTCAAAAAAATTACAGTTGCCATCATCTATAAATATGACGGAGGTGAAAACTGAAAAATAATATTAACTTCATCACCTATCACTGCCCCATGATGTTATCACTGCCCCATGATGTTATCACTGCCCCATGATGTTATCACTGCCCCATGATGTTATCACTGCCCCATGATGTTATCACTGCCCCATGATGTTATCACTGCCCCATGATGTTATCACTGCCCCATGATGTTATCACTGCCCCATGATGTTATCACTGCCCCATGATGTTATCACTCCCCATGATGTTATCACTGCCCCATGATGTTATCACTGCCCCATGATGTTATCACTGCCTCATGATGTTATCACTGCCCCATGATGTTATCACTGCCCCATGATGTTATTACTGCCCCATGATGTTATCACTACCCCATGATGTTATCACTGCCCCATGATGTTATCACTGCCCCATGATGTTATCACTGCCCCATGATGTTATCACTGCCCCATGATGTTATCACTGCCCCATGATGTTATCACTGCCCCATGATGTTATCACTGCCCCATGATGTTATCACTGCTCCATGATGTTATCACTGCCCCATGATGTTATCACTGCCCCATGATGTTATTACTGCCCCATGATGTTATCACTGCCCCATGATGTTATCACTGCCCCATGATGTTATCACTGCTCCATGATGTTATCACTGCCCCATGATGTTATCACTGCTCCATGATGTTATCACTGCCCCATGATGTTATCACTGCCCCATGATGTTATCACTGCCCCATGATGTTATCACTGCCCCATGATGTTATCACTGCCCCATGATGTTATCACTGCCCCATGATGTTATCACTGCCCCATGATGTTATCACTGCCCCATGATGTTATCACTGCCCCATGATGTTATCACTGCCCCATGATGTTGTCACTGCCCCATGATGTTATCACTGCCCCATGATGTTATCACTGCCCCATGATGTTATCACTGCCCCTTGATGTTATCACCGCCCCATGATGTTATCACTGCCCCAGGATGTTATCACTGCCTCATGATGTTATCACTGCCCCATGATGTTATCACTGCCCCATGATGTTATCACTGCCTCATGATGTTATCACTGCTCCATGATGTTATCACTCCCCCATGATGTTATCACTGCCCCATGATGTTATCACTGCCCCATGATGTTATCACTGCCCCATGATGTTATCATTCCCTCATGATGTTATCACTCCATCATGATGTTATCACTCCCCATGATGTTATCACTGCCCAATGATGTTATCACTCCCCCATGATGTTATCACTGCCCCATGATGTTATCACTCCCCCATGATGTTATCACTGCCCCATGATGTTATCACTCCCCCATGATGTTATCACTACCCCATGATGTTATCACTCCTCCATGATGTTTTCACTGCCCCATGATGTTATCACTGCCACATGATGTTATCACTCTCCCATGATGTTATCACTGCCCCATGATGTCATCACTCCCCATGATGTTATTACTACCCCATGATGTTATCACTGGACCGTGATGTTATCACTGGACCGTGATGTTATCACTGCCCCATGATGTTATCACTCCCTCATGATGCTATCACTGCCCCATGATGTTATCACTGCCCCATGATGTTATCACTCCCCGATGATGTTATCACTCCCTCATGATGCTATCACTCCCCCATGATGTTACCACTGCCCCATAATGTTATCACTGCCCCATGATGTTATCACTGCCCCATGATGTTATCACTCCCCCATGAATTTATCACTGCCCCATGATGCTATCACTCCCCATGATAAGAACATAAGAACATAAGAATGAACATTAAAATGGTATAAAATACCGACAGGTTGTTAGGTAAGACACATATGCAACAGTTAGGTATCTTTATTGTGAAACGTTTCGCCTACACAGTAGGCTTCTTCAGTCAAGTACAGAAAAGTTGATAGAAGCAGAAGATACTTGAAGACGATGTAATCAGTCCATCACCCTTAAAGTTTTGAGGTGGTGATGGACTGATTACATCGTCTTCAAGTATCTTCTGCTTCTATCAACTTTTCTGTACTTGACTGAAGAAGCCTACTGTGTAGGCGAAACGTTTCACAATAAAGATACCTAACTGTTGCATATGTGTCTTACCTAACAACCTGTCGGTATTTTATACCATTTTAATGTTCAATCTGTCAGACACTGCAACACAAGGGTATCTTGGTACAGACCTGCAATCAACTTCGACAACTTCCACCAGTGAGAGAGGCTGGATTTGAGAGGGACCTGCCTTCTCAACATCTGAGTTCTTACCTCTCCTAGTGGCCTACGTCTCACCTCTTGGGGCTATAAAAAGCTCCATCCTGTCACTTCTTCTCCATATTGTTTCATACTATGGAACAATGCTCTTCTCCAGACTGAGGGACTGACCACCTCAAAACTTTAAGGGTGATGGACTGATTACATCGTCTTCAAGTATCTTCTGCTTCTATCAACTTTTCTGTACTTGACTGAAGAAGCCTACTGTGTAGGCGAAACGTTTCACAATAAAGATACCTAACTGTTGCATATGTGTCTTACCTAACAACATAAGAATGGAGGAACACTGCAGAAGGCCTACTGGCCCATGCGAGGCAGGTCCTTATCAAAACGACTACTACCTGGAAATAAATGACATAAAATACCGACACAATGGAAATATAAACAAATATGTCTCCTCACGATGTTATCCCCATAATGTCATTCCACAATATCTTCCCCATAATGCCATCCACCATGTCTTCCCCATAATGTCATCCACCATGTCTTCCCCATAATGTTATCCACCATGTCATCCCAACAGACTGGTACACAGGTAATGGGGACTATATATATATTTTTAGGTACTGGATACGATCGTATGATGAGGCTCAATGGACATGATATTCTCTCTCTCTCTCTCTCTCTCTCTCTCTCTCTCTCTCTCTCTCTCTCTCTCTCTCTCTCTGTCACGTCTGACAAACAATATACTGGAGCTTGTTCTGAGTACACACCTGACTTTATCCAACCCCCTGAAGTGAGAAACAAGAAAAGAGTGACCACAACAATGTGAAGATGATGAGAAACAGTGACCACAACAATGTGAAGATGATGAGAAACAGTGACCACAACAATGTGAAGTAGATGAGAAACAGTGACCACAACAATGTGAAGTAGATGAGAAACAGTGACCACAACAATGTGAAGATGATGAGAAACAGTGACCACAACAATGTGAAGTAGATGAGAAACAGTGACCACAACAATGTGAAGTAGATGAGAAACAGTGACCACAACAATGTGAAGTAGATGAGAAACAGTGACCACAACAATGTGAAGTAGATGAGAAACAGTGACCACAACAATGTGAAGTAGATGAGAAACAGTGACCACAACAATGTGAAGTAGATGAGAAACAGTGACCACAACAATGTGAAGTAGATGAGAAACAGTGACCACAACAATGTGAAGTAGATGAGAAACAGTGACCACAACAATGTGAAGTAGATGAGAAACAGTGACCACAACAATGTGAAGTAGATGAGAAACAGTGACCACAACAATCATGTGAGGAACTAGCAAGCAGTGACATCATTTAGTTAAACAAAATACAAATTATAAGATGCAGAATAATACCAAGATGGTTGCCAACAACAGTTCAGCAAACTTTAAAAACAAACAATCAAACAACAATAACGTTCATAAGAAACATTCAAACAACAGTAACTTTAATAAGAAACATTCAAACAACAGTAACTTTAATAAGAAACATTCAAACAACAGTAACTTTAATAAGAAACATTCAAACAACAGTAACTTTAAAAAGAAACATTCAAACAACAGTAACTTTAATAAGAAACATTCACACAACAGTAGCTTTAAAAAGAAACATTCAAACAACAGTAACTTTAATAAGAAACATTCAAACAACAGTAGCTTTAAAAAGAAACATTCAAACAACAGTAACTTTAAAAAGAAACATTCAAACAACAGTAACTTTAATAAGAAACATTCAGACAACAGTAGCGTAAACAACATCAGCTACTAAACACAAACAACAGAGGAAATCTCGAGAAGATTCAAAACAAAAAAAAACTAAATAACAGAAGAGATAAGATACTAAGTCCCATAAACCATAAAAAGATAATACAAAGCCAGATTGGATAACAAAACTAGTTAGCATCACAGAAAAATATTCTTAATGCATGAAAGAAATATATAATGTTAACCTGGAAGATGATACTAACTATATACTGCCACAGAGAGTCAGCAAAGAAAGGGTAAACAAAAATTTGAAAGAGGAATTGCTCACGGTATCAAAGGTCACTCTGAAGAGTGCTTGAAATACGCCTGGGAACAGAAGGTATAAGCAACGACAAGATTTGTAATTTGTAATAAGTTTAGAACGACAAATAACAACAGACTTAGGGATTTAATACTGAGAGCAGACTTCACCTCTGTATTAATCAGCTGAATATGACACTTAATAGTCCTAGAGTATAAAATTTTGTTTTAAGAGTGAATGTGACAAGTAAATGTTAACGAAATTAAAAGAAGCTTGACACACTGGAATGTGTGAAGAAGATGAATATTAACAGATCCTGCCGACCAGATGAACTGCCCGATGATGTTAACAAAAAAAAAATGTGGATTTCAAATCACTTATCCAATAACAGTGATATTAAGCAAATTACTAGAAGGGAAAGTGGAGAAGGACTGAAAAATAGCAAATGTTACTCCAACTTCCATAATCAAACTGTCGTCCAATCTGCTTGACATTAATTTTAAGTAAAGAACTGCAAACTGTTGGTAGTGACACCATCATTAATTTTCTAGAATTTAACTTAATAACATAACTTGATGAACTTGGACTTTGCAACAAAATATCATGGATGACTTAATCGATTAATATATATATATATATATATATATATATATATATATATATATATATATATATATATATATATATATATATATATATATATATATATATATATATATATATATATATATATATATATATAATATCCGATGCCTTTTAACTATTCACCAGGTGCCTCTTCCTTCCAAAACTTACCTTCTTCCTGAGATGTTGTTCCTCAGCCTTCGGTAGTCCGAAATTCAAGGAATAAGACCAAGCTAGAGAGTGTATTGAACCTTTCCCTTGAAGATGAACAGTAGTTGCAAGCCTCACTTCTACTCAGTCTTGGTGAGTTGGGAGTACGCAAATCCTCCCAGATTGCCCTGCCAGCTTACTTATCCTCCTTCATAGCATCAGACGAGGTAATAAAAATTCTCTCGAACAGCCTGGGTGACTTAGGAGGAATACAGGATCATAGCTGTACCAGTGCCATTGCAGAGTAGGAAACTCTCACTGCTCCAACACCCAAGCCCAGTGCGGCGGTAGCCTACAAACAATCCAAGTGAGATGGTCACACTGTCGAAAAGGTACGTGGCAGCATGCTCAGGGCTGCAACTTCCGCCAGGAATTCTGCCCGTCTCCAAGCTGTGAGTGCACATCACTCTGGGAACTTCAAACAGTTCCCAGTTCAGCAACAGGTATACGCCTCAACACACAGACCCTCCGAATTGAGTGGTTCTCCGCCGCGCTGCCCCAATCCACATGGAATATACGTGTATTTGCGGCGATGCACAAACTGACCAATATGGTCTACATGGTCTAAACTGCTCCAAAACCAAGGGCTGGCACGCAAGACACAATGAAGTTAATGGCATCCTTGCTACAGCATGGTGCCCAGCTAAGAGAGAACCCTGATCCCTAGCATCCAGCAATACCCACAATTCTGCAAACCGCCCACACGGGATCACCATCTATCCTTGGAAGAATGGCAAGCTTTTAGGTTGGGACTATACCTGCGTGTCGACGTTAGCCACATTATCTGGCAACAGGTAGGTGCGGCGGATAACAGGGAGGAAAATATATACATAAGAACCTAAGAACATAAGAAAGAAGCAACACTGCAGCAGGCCTATTGGCCCATGCAAGGCAGGTACATGTCACCCCCCCCGGCTTAGACAAATGACCCACCTAGTCAGGACACATCCACTGAAAGAAGGAGCATGACATCAGACCTAGTAGCACAAGCTAGTCAGGTCCAACTCACACCCACCTACACTTACTCATGTATTTATCTAACCTATTTTCACTTTCCTCTTAAAATGGGGGTGTTAATCCGACATGGCATCAGTGAATCCCTGGTGTTTGCCATGCTATTTGCTCTAGCTGGCACTCAATTGAACTGGTGCTTCCACAAGGTACTAGGTGCTCCCAGATTTTTTTAATAGTGCACACACTGAGTGCACAGACCCATTCTTTCATGTCTAGGCGACTCAAGCCTATTGTGCCAAATTTGAAGGAATGAATAATAAAACGTCGATCTACGTTTGGACAGTTTAAGGGTTAAATGAACAGAGAAAATGCCATTTGAGTTCCAGGAATGTCTGCACTGTTTATTCTGGCCCCTATTTTGAAATTGGCCTTTCTTGAATTTTGTGTGAAATTGGCCAAATTAGTAATTTCTTATCACTTTTTTTGTGTAGTTGAAATAGGTAAATGGGCAGTTTCTTGTACTCAATCAATAGAATAAAAACAGTTCTAGCAAGATAGCTGTGAGTTTGGTCGAGTGGAATAAAGGAATTGACTCAAAATAGGGCTCAAATTGGGCGAAATCGCTGATGCGTAAATATTTCCGAGGCCGCTACCTCCGTGAGAGCGTAATTCCGTAAGTTTTCCATCAAATTTTGAACTTTTAGTTTCATTACCTTCGGAAAAAATTCTCTATCATTCCACAAATATTTTTGTTTAAATTCTTCGACACTATGAACAAGTGTCGACCAATAGGTAAAAACTTGCGAATAAGGGAAGCGAAAATTTGTGTATGCAATAATGTCTTAAAAATCATTCTGAACCTAACGAAAAAAATGTATTTGAGTGTGTTTGTTTATTAAATTATTGTAAACTTACCTAAAATATATTTTGTTGGATTAGGCTAAATTAAATTGCGCTTGTTATAATAAGGTTAGGTAAGTTTTCTAAGGTTCTTTTGGTAGAAAATTATTTTTTACATTAACATAAATGAAAAAATATATATCTTTAAACGCATAAGAGAAAATTTTAGAAAGGACTTAATTTTAAATGAGTTCTTGCTAAATGACCAGTTATATATATATATATATATATATATATATATATATATATATATATATATATATATATATATATATATCTATATATATATATATATATATATATATATATATATACATATTTATATATAACTGGGACGACATGTAACAGATGTAGCGTATGTAAGATTTCCAAAACACACTCGACAAGATACCCCGTTGAATATTACTGGCCGAAATGAAGGCGCTTTGTACGGGAGACTGACATCGTCACTGAATTAATGACCGGCTCACGGATAGGAAACAGCGAGTGGTACTGAACGGTGAGACGTCTGAGTGGCTAGACGTCAGGAGGAAAGTCTCTCAGGGATTGGGTGTTGCACCTATCCTTTCCAGAATATACATAAATGGTTTGGAAATAGAGCTAATATCTAAGACTGCAAAATTTGTGGATAACAAAATTTGGGAAAACTACAGCATCCAAAGTATATTTAAGAGTGATCTTGGAAAGGTTGGCTTTGTGGCCTAAGACGTGAAGACGAGTTTCAGTGATGACACGGGCCAAGTAATGTATTTTGTGAGAGTAAGACACATGTGCAACATCTGGGTATCTTTATTGTAGACGTTTCGCCATCCAGTGGCTTTATCAATACAAATTCCAGGACATAACTTGAAGACAGTAGAACTATGTACAGAAGATGAGGTAATCAGTCCCTCAACCTAGGAGTAGGTGCGAACAGCACCATAGTCGTGGAGATTCTGAAGCAGAAGAAAGAATCCTGGCGCTTATATAGTAACGTCAGGTGAAGCAGACGAGGGCAGATTCACTGGTGGGCGGGATTCCCCAGTGGAAGTAGGTCCTTCCCAAAGAGATGGGTTAGTTGTAGTAGTAGTCGTAGTTGTGAAGGTTATGTACATGTCCTCTTAGGAAGCGGAGACCTACGAGGAGATCTTGTTCAAATCTTGAAGATATTGAATGGCTTTGGATACACTCAAGACACGAAGAACTATTTGAAATGCAAAGTGAGTCAGTAACTCTAAATGATGGAAAGAAGCATCGAAACAGGAAATGCAACATGAACGCGTAAAAAGAGTGGTTAAAAACAATTACAGTATAATGTTATCCTTTATTGAACACGTCTCGCCCATACAGAGGGCTTTGTCAAGTCACAAACACACAGGACCGTCTTCACTCATATATATAAAGTAGTTATGGTAGTGACGTGAAGAGTCAGATGAAGTATGCTGAAACTGACTTCCTAGATAGAATAATGACAGGTTGAACAAATACTGGTTAAGAAGACATTGGATTCGAAAGGAACCTGACTACTTTAGGCCATTAGGCCTGCTGCAGTGTTCCTGCACACACCGACCTGTTGCTCCATGGAATAGCGATCAAGAAGTTTCCTGCAAGAGGTTTAACTATGTCGTAGAGGCCGATGCTCTGGCTGAAGTTGTTTAATATACTGATTAGCGATGATTCCAAAATCCTAAGTCTTTTTTGACAATGAGTTGTGCGCTTTTGTGACTGACAGATCAGCTGATATTCAAGTGTTCAGTTCTGCTGCTATATTTGTGTTCAGAAATGCGTGTGCGTAGGTCTCTTGATGTTTCTCTCACGCATATATTTGGTCACAATCGTTGCAAATGATTGTATATCCCTGCCTTGGTTTTGACCCGGTGGTGTCCTTTATTAGTGATGTCCTTGACTGTGTTAGTGGCAACAGTAGATACCTGCAATTTGGTATTGAAGCGTTATGTCCGTGGAAGTCTATGATGACGCCGCATTGTCTTGTTGTCATGGTGAGAGTAGTAGTGGGGAAGGTAGTGTTGATCGGAAGGTTTGCCCTAGACTTTGAGACGTAGTCCATAATCAGATTTAAAGAAAGGAACATAGAGGAAAGGTAGATTCCTCCTCGAGAGTGTTGTTGGAGTGCTCAGACGTTGAATCTTCTATGAGTTACGATGAAACAGTCATCAGCATAACGGAGTCAGGTAATCAAGGAGAGGATGATTGAGGAAGATCTCTCGGTTTCAGGATACTTCTTGTATTAATTCACCAGAATAACAATTAATGGTGAACCCATTCGTAGACCGAAAGTCTACTGAAATAATTTTTAAAAGTGAAAACAGTGAAAGCCAACACATGGTTCAATGAGATCAACAGAATCGCTGGCCGGAGGTGGAAGGTGGAGGATGTCATTAATTTTTCGTCGCTAGAGATCGATGGCTGGTGCTGTGGGTACTTTAGTGAACAGGGATGTTACGTCTAGGCTGCGGATGCGGCTGAAGAGATCACCAGAATATGCGTGACTGATGGGGCCTCAGAGTTTTTCTAAGTGATGGCTAGAATCCATGACAGTTTGTGTGGGGATGCTGCTTATTCCACATGAGATGGGTCTCAACGAAATTCTTGGTTCGTGTGTCTTAGGCAGGCCATACATTAAGGTGGGTCTGGCATTACTGGGAATCCTGTGTAGATTTTTTTTTCCTTCTTCCGAGTATAAAGCCCACTTTGTGGGCGAAACGTTGTCAATAAAGGATTGCAATTGTCTTTAACCACAGTCTCGGCATTTTAAACCATTTCTCTCCTGGGTGTAAAGGTTATTCAGTAAAGAGAATTATAGCAGAATGAAACAAACAACCCACTGAAGCTATAAGCGCAAACACAACACAGTCATTCAAGAACCAGCTGGACAAGCACTTTGCAAACATAGGATTCAAGTGGATATCGTACTGAAACTGTAATCAAGAGACTATCGATGTTAGTTCAGCAACTACATCAGGATGAATAGTTGAATAAGAGCTACCCAAGTTGACAATAGTAGTAGTGGTGGTAATAGAGGTAGCAGTGGTAGCTGAGACATAGTAGTGGTAGTTGAGACAGTCATAACAGTGGTAGTTGAGACAGTCATAACAGTGGTAGTTGAGACAGTCATAACAGTGGCAGTTGAGACAGTCATAACAGTGGCAGTTGAGGCAGTCATAACAGAGGCAGTTGAGACAGTCATAACAGTGGTAGTTGAGACAGTCATAACAGTGGCAGTTGAGACAGTCATAACAGTGGTAGTTGAGACAGTCATAGCAGTGGTAGTTGAGACAGTCATAACAGAGGCAGTTGAGACAGTCATAATAGTGACAGTTGAGACAGTCACAACAGTGGCAGCTGAGACAGTCATAACAGTGGCAGCTGAGACAGTCATAACAGTGTTAGTTGAGACAGTCATAACAGTGGTAGTTGAGATAGTCATAGTAGTGGTAGTTGAGACAGTCATAACAGTGGTAGTTGAGACAGTCATAACAGTGGTAGTTGAGACAGTCATAACAGTGGTAGTCGAGACAGTCATAACAGTGGTAGTTGAGACAGTCATAACAGTGGCAGTTGAGACAGTCATAACAGTGGTAGTTGAGACAGTCATAGCAGTGGTAGTTGAGACAGTCATAACAGAGGCAGTTGAGACAGTCATAATAGTGACAGTTGAGACAGTCACAACAGTGGCAGCTGAGACAGTCATAACAGTGGCAGCTGAGACAGTCATAACAGTGTTAGTTGAGACAGTCATAACAGTGGTAGTTGAGATAGTCATAGTAGTGGTAGTTGAGACAGTCATAACAGTGGTAGTTGAGACAGTCATAACAGTGGTAGTTGAGACAGTCATAACAGTGGTAGTTGAGACAGTCATAACAGTGGTAGTTGAGACAGTCATAACAGTGGCAGTTGAGGCAGTCATAACAGTGGCAGTTGAGACAGTCATAACAGTGGTAGTTGAGACAGTCATAACAGTGGTAGTTGAGACAGTCATAGTAGTGTTAGTTGAGACAGTCATAACAATGGTAGTTGAGACAGACATAACAGTGGTAGTTGAGACAATCATAACAGTGGTAGTTGAGACAGTCATAACAGTGGTAGTTGAGACAGTCATAGCAGTGGTAGTTGAGACAGTCATAACAGTGGTAGTTGAGACAGTCATAACAGTGGCAGTTGAGACAGTCATAACAGTGGTAGTTGAGACAGTCATAACAGTGGTAGTTGAGACAGTCATAACAGTGGCAGTTGAGACAGTCATAACAGTGGTAGTTGAGACAGTCATAACAGTGGTAGTTGAGACAGTCATAACAGTGGTAGTTGAGACAGTCATAACAGTGGTAGTTGAGACAGTCATAACAGTGGCAGTTGAGGCAGTCATAACAGTGGCAGCTGAGACAGTCATAACAATGGTAGTTGAGACAGTCATAACAATGGTAGATGAGACAGTCATAACAATGGTAGTTGAGACAATCATAACAGTGATAGTTGAGACAGTCATAACAATGGTAGTTGAGACAGTCATAACAGTGGTAGTTGAGACAGTCATAACAGTGGTAGTTGAGACAGTCATAACAGTGGTAGTTGAGACAGTCATAGCAGTGGTAGTTGAGACAGTCATAACAGTGGTAGTTGAGACAGTCATAACAGTGGCAGTTGAGGCAGTCATAACAGTGGCAGTTGAGACAGTCATAACTGTGGTAGTTGAGACAGTCATACTAGTGATAGTTGAGACAGTCATAACAATGGTAGTTGAGACAGACATAACAGTGGTAGTTGAGACAATCATAACAGTGGTAGTTGAGACAGTCATAACAGTGGTAGTTGAGACAGTCATAACAGTGGTAGTTGAGACAGTCATAACAGTGGCAGCTGAGACAGTCATAACAGTGGTAGTTGAGACAGTCATAACAGTGGCAGCTGAGACAGTCATAACAGTGGTAACTGAGACAGTCATAACAGTGGTAGCTGAGACAGTCATAACAGTGGTAGTTGAGACAGTCATAACAATGGTAGTTGAGACAGTCATAACAGTGGTAGTTGAGACAGTCATAACAGTGGCAGTTGAGACAGTCATAACAATGGTAGTTGAGACAATCATAACAGTGGTAGTTGAGACAGTCATAACAGTGGTAGTTGAGACAGTCATAACAGTGGTAGTTGAGACAGTCATAACAGTGGTAGTTGAGACAGTCATAACAGTGGCAGTTGAGGCAGTCATAACAGTGGCAGTTGAGACAGTCATAACAGTGGTAATTGAGACAGTCATAACAGTGGTAGTTGAGACAGTCATAGTAGTGATAGTTGAGACAGTCATAACAATGGTAGTTGAGACAGACATAACAGTGGTAGTTGAGACAATCATAACAGTGGTAGTTGAGACAGTCATAACAGTGGTAGTTGAGACAGTCATAGCAGTGGTAGTTGAGACAGTCATAACAGTGGTAGTTGAGACAGTCATAACAGTGGCAGTTGAGACAGTCATAACAGTGGTAACTGAGACAGTCATAACAGTGGTAGTTGAGACAGTCATAACAGTGGCAGTTGAGACAGTCATAACAGTGGTAGTTGAGACAGTCATAACAGTGGTAGTTGAGACAGTCATAACAGTGGTAGTTGAGACAGTCATAACAGTGGTAGTTGAGACAGTCATAACAGTGGCAGCTGAGACAGTCATAACAATGGTAGTTGAGACAGTCATAACAATGGTAGATGAGACAGTCATAACAATGGTAGTTGAGACAATCATAACAGTGGTAGTTGAGACAGTCATAACAATGGTAGTTGAGACAGTCATAACAGTGGTAGTTGAGACAGTCATAACAGTGGTAGTTGAGACAGTCATAACAGTGGTAGTTGAGACAGTAATAACAGTGGTAGTTGAGACAGTCATAGCAGTGGTAGTTGAGACAGTCATAACAGTGGTAGTTGAGACAGTCATAACAGTGGTAGTTGAGGCAGTCATAACAGTGGCAGTTGAGACAGTCATAACAGTGGTAGTTGAGACAGTCATACTAGTGATAGTTGAGACAGTCATAACAAAGGTAGTTGAGACAGACATAACAGTGGTAGTTGAGACAATCATAACAGTGGTAGTTGAGACAGTCATAACAGTGGTAGTTGAGACAGTCATAACAGTGGCAGCTGAGACAGTCATAACAGTGGCAGCTGAGACAGTCATAACAGTGGTAACTGAGACAGTCATAACAGTGGTAGCTGAGACAGTCATAACAGTGGTAGTTGAGACAGTCATAACAGTGGTAGTTGAGACAGTCATAACAGTGGCAGCTGAGACAGTCATAACAGTGGTAGTTGAGACAGTCATAACAATGGTAGTTGAGACAATCATAACAGTGGTAGTTGAGACAGTCATAACAGTGGTAGTTGAGACAGTCATAACAGTGGTAGCTGAGACAGTCATAACAGTGGTAGCTGAGACAGTCATAACAGTGGTAGTTGAGAAAGTGGTAGTTGAGACAGTCATAACAATGGTAGTTGAGACAATCATAACAGTGGTAGTTGAGACAGTCATAACAGTGGCAGCTGAGACAGTCATAACAGTGGTAGTTGAGACAGTCATAACAATGGTAGTTGAGACAGTCATAACAGTGGTAGTTGAGACAGTCATAACAGTGGTAGTTGAGACAGTCATAACAGTGGCAGTTGAGACAGTCATAACAGTGGCAGTTGAGACAGTCATAACAGTGGTAGTTGAGACAGTCATAACAGTGGTAGTTGAGACAGTCATAACAGTGGCAGCTGAGACAGTCATAACAATGGTAGTTGAGACAATCATAACAGTGGTAGTTGAGACAGTCATAACAATGGTAGTTGAGACAGTCATAACAGTGGTAGTTGAGACAGTCATAACAGTGGTAGTTGAGACAGTCATAACAGTGGTAGTTGAGACAGTCTTAACAGTGGTAGTTGAGACAGTCATAACAGTGGTAGTTGAGGCAGTCATAACAGTGGCAGTTGAGACAGTCATAACAGTGGTAGTTGAGACAGTCATAACAGTGGTAGTTGAGACAGTCTTAACAGTGGTAGTTGAGACAGTCATAACAGTGGTAGTTGAGACAGTCATAACAGTGGTAGTTGAGACAGTCATAACAGTGGTAGTTGAGACAGTCATAACAATGGTAGTTGAGACAGTCATAACAATGGTAGTTGAGACAGTCATAACAGTGGTAGTTGAGACAGTCTTAACAGTGGTAGTTGAGACAGTCATAACAATGGTAGTTGAGACAGTCTTAACAATGGTAGTTGAGACAGTCTTAACAATGGTAGTTGAGACAGTCATAACAATGGTAGTTGAGACAGTCATGGCAGTGGTCACAGGTAGTCTCGGAGCTGGAAGTCTCCTGCAAACTAGATGAAACAACGAGTAAAGTAAAGTTTAGAAAAGATCTTTTCATTGTAAAAACATTCTTCTTCAAGGATTTCACTGCTACAGATACAAAAAGTACGTAGGAAGAAGGCTGTGACGACGTACTACAGTGTTCAGAAGTAGAACTAGTGGTAACAAGCAGTAGAATCACTAGTAACACACAGTTCAGTGGGCAGCAGTGGAGTAACGTAGAGGACATTCGTAGCTCATACTCTACATTCACTTCTATCTCTCCTATAAATTCTCTGCCATTTTTTCAATACGGTATAGCATATTTTTCCTCATTTTGTGTCTGCAGCAGTCGTTAAGGGTCGAGGGTGGGAAGAGAACCTTCTGCTTTACTGTCTTTGCCTAAAACATCTGGATAATTCATGGTAGTCCATTAGTTGATAAATTAGACACATGTGCAACTCTTGGGTATCTTTATTGAGGAAACGTTTCGCCACACAGTGGCTTCATCAGTCCATACAAAGGAGAATCTTGAAGAACAGGAGGAGAATGAGGTAATCAGTCCCTCAACCTTGAGTCGATGTGGTCAGTCCATCAATCTTGAATAGAATGAGGGACTGATTACCTCATTCTCCTCCTGTTCTTCAAGTTTCTCCTACGTATGGACTGATGAAGCCACTGTGTGGCGAAACGTTTCCTCAATAAAGATACCCAAGAGTTGCACATGTGTCTAATTTATCAACATGTCGGTTCTCTGAACCATTCATCTATAGTCCATTAGTGCTTAATCTAAATAAAAGTTCATAGTTCTAAGCAGACAGCCTCGGTGTGGACTTTAAAATTCCCTACTGTCTGACTTTCCCTGTCGTCTCTCTCTCTTCCCCTCCCCTTCCCCCCCTCTCTCTCTCTTTCTCTCTCTCTCACTGCACACTTAAACATCAGCGTCAAATGCAATTTTCTGCGATCAACATTACCACAGAGATGATACTCTTAAAAGCTAATCTCCATAAAGCAATTGTGAAGGTTGCCTCCCTCCTCCCTGCCTCCCTCCCTGCGGCCATTTGTCACCCCGTGCGACGTTTTCTATAAGGCAGAGAGCTAGTTTGATAGAGAGCCTCTCACAAATTGCAATTCTTGTCCATCTGCCTAGTGCTTCCCTGGGTAATGTATGCGCTAGTTTTACTGCCTCCACCCTCCACCTGCCAGCCTTTTATTGTCACCTCTGCCAGCCTTTTATTGTCACCCCTGCCAGCCTTTTCTTGTCACCCTCGATAAACCTGCACCAATGTTCACGGATCTGACTAGGGTTTCGGTAACGCGCGAGCACGCACGCAAGCATACTAAAGAATGCACAAACGCATACACTCACGCGTACAAACACGCGCGAGTGCACACACACACGCACTTCTAGTGGACCTAGTAGCGACCAGCGAAGGGGCAGGGCCAGAAGCTGCGACTCGACCCCTGCAACCACAGATAGGCGAGCAAATAGGAGAGTACACACACACACAAGAGCCAGGAGCTATGACTCGACCCTTGCAACCACATATAGGCGTGTACATATAGGTGAGTACACACACACACACACTCACACTTGACACCATGGCAATTCTTCCACCCTTCACATGTGTGTTTATGTCATTCTAGCATTGTCATGGCAACCCTCCATTATCCTAGAGCTGTTATGGCAACCCTCCTTTATCACAGATTTGACATGGTAACCCTTTATTATCCAACACCCATCCATCATACCAATCACCATGATAACCTACCATCATACCAGCTTTGCCATGGTATCCCTCCATCATGCCAGCGTCACCATAGCAACCCTCCATCATCCCAGCACTGTCATGGCAAAATTCCATCATCCCAGCACTGTCATGGCAATCTTCCACCATACCAGCACTGTCATGGCAATCTTCCATCATACCAGCACTATCATGGCAATCTTCCATCATACCAGCACTGTCATGGAAATCTTCCATCATCCAAGCACTGTCATGGAAATCTTCCATCATCCCAGCACTGTCATGGAAATCTTCCATCATCCCAGCACTGTCATGGAAATCTTCCAGCATCCCAGCACTGTCATGGAAATCTTCCATCATCCCAGCACTGTCATGGAAATCTTCCATCATCCCAGCACTGTCATGGAAATCTTCCATCATCCCAGCACTGTCATGGAAATCTTCCATCATCCCAGCACTGTCATGGAAATCTTCCAGCATCCCAGCACTGTCATGGAAATCTTCCATCATCCCAGCACTGTCATGGAAATCTTCCATCATCCCAGCACTGTCATGGAAATCTTCCATCATCCCAGCACTGTCATGGAAATCTTCCATCATCCCAGCACTGTCATGGAAATCTTCCATCATCCCAGCACTGTCATGGAAATCTTCCATCATCCCAGCACTGTCATGGAAATCTTCCATCATCCCAGCACTTCCATCATCCCAGCACTATTATCACCCCAGCACTTTCATCATCCCAGCACTTTCATCACCCCAGCACTGTCATGGCAAGCTTCCATCATACCCGCACTGTCATGGAAATCTTCCATCATCCCAGCACTGTCATGGCAATCTTCCATCATACCCACATTGTCATGGAAATCTTCCATCATCCCAGCACTGTCATGTCAATCTTCCATCATCCCAGCACTGACATGGCAGTCTTCCATCATCCCAGCACTGTCATGGCAATCTTCCATCATCCCAGCACTGCCATCGCAATCTTCCATCATCCCAGCACTGCCATGGCAATCTTCCATCATCCCAGCACTGTCATGGCAATCTTCCATCATCCCAGCACTGTCATGGCAATCTTCCAAAATACCTGCACTGTCATGGCAATCTTCCATCATCCCAGCACTGCCATCGCAATCTTCCATCATCCCAGCACTGTCATGGCAATCTTCCAAAATACCTGCACTGTCATGGCAATCTTCCATCATCCCAGCACTGTCATGGCAATCTTCCACCATACCCGCACTTTCATGGAAATCTTCCATCATCCCAGCACTGTCATGGCAATCTTCCACCATACCCGCACTTTCATGGAAATCTTCCATCATCCCAGCACTGTCATGGAAATCTTCCATCATTCCAGCACTGTCATGGCAATCTTCCATCATCCCAGCACTGTCATGGAAATCTTCCATCATCCCAGCACTGTCATGGCAATCTTCCATCATCCCAGCACTGTCATGGCAATCTTCCATCATCCAAGCACTGTCATGGCAATCTTCCATCATCCCAGCACTGTCATGGCAATCTTCCATCATACCCGCACTGTCATGGCAATCTTCCATCATCCAAGCACTGTCATGGCAATCTTCCATCATCCCAGCACTGTCATGGAAATCTTCCATCATCCCAGCACTGTCATGGCAATCTTCCATCATTCCAGCACTGTCATGGAAATCTTCCATCATCCCAGCACTGTCATGGAAATCTTCCATCATCCCAGCACTGTCATGGCAATCTTCCATCATCCCAGCACTGTCATGGCAATCTTCCATCATCCCAGCACTGTCATGGAAATCTTCCATCATCCCAGCACTGTCATGGAAATCTTCCATCATTCCAGCATTGTCATGGCAATCTTCCATCATCCCAGCACTGTCATGGAAATCTTCCATCATTCCAGCATTGTCATGGCAATCTTCCATCATCCCAGCACTGTCATGGCAATCTTCCATCATCCCAGCACTGTCATGGCAATCTTCCACCATACCCGCACTTTCATGGAAATCTTCCATCATCCCAGCACTGTCATGGCAATCTTCCACCATACCCGCACTTTCATGGAAATCTTCCATCATCCCAGCACTGTCATGGCAATCTTCCATCATCCCAGCACTGTCATGGCAATCTTCCATCATACCCGCACTGTCATGGAAATCTTCCATCATCCCAGCACTGTCATGGAAATCTTCCATCATCCCAGCACTGTCATGGCAATCTTCCATCATACCCGCACTGTCATGGCAATCTTCCATCATTCCAGCACTGTCATGGCAATCTTCCATCATCCCAGCACTGTCATGGAAATCTTCCATCATCCCAGCACTGTCATGGCAATCTTCCATCATCCCAGCACTGTCATGGAAATCTTCCATCATTCCAGCACTGTCCTGGCAATCTTCCATCATCCCAGCACTGTCATTGCAATCCTCCATCATTCTAGCTTCACCATGGCAACCATCATCCCACTATCACCATGGCAACCTTCCATTACTCCACCATCACCAAGGCAACCATCATCCACACACCACTTTGCTGCTACAGGGACGTAGATGACATAACGACCTAACTACCTGGATAAAATTAGCCAGCAGTTAGGAAGATAATACTTTAAAGGCAAATTGCGTATTCCAGAGACAAATTACTAATTGGTGGTAGTTAATAAGACAGGCAAGATTATTAGCTAGTCTCCCTCTTGATGGATACTTGTCTACAACACGTTCTTGTGTAGGTACTTGTTAGGTATTATTATTATTATTATTATTATTATTATTATTATTATTATTATTATTATTATTATTATTATTATTATTATTATTTTATTTTTATTATTATCACACCGGCCGATTCCCACCAAGGCAGGGTGGCCCGAAAAAGAAAAACTTTCACCATCATTCACTCCATCACTGTCTTGCCAGAAGGGTGCTTTACACTACAGTTTTTAAACTGCAACATTAACACCCCTCCTTCAGAGTGCAGGCACTGTACTTCCCATCTCCAGGACTCAAGTCCGGCATAATAATAGTGATGTTATGTGGTAATAATTGATGTTCATGATGAGTGATGGAGTTATGTGCCATTCTGTGATGTTAGCTATGCTGAGTGGTGATGTTGATAGTGGTTATGTCTTGTGATGATGTTGTTAGTGAACCATACCCCCGGCCGGGATTGAACCCTGGCCGGGGGTATGGTTTGTTTGCAATCGTGTCATTACGATTTCTTGAGTCATGTTGCTAGTGGTTATGTCTTGTGATGATGTTGCTAATGGTTATGTCTTGTGATGATGTTGCTAATGGTTATGTCTTGTGATGATGTTGCTAGTGGTTATGTCTTGTGATGATGTTGCTAGTGGTTATGTCTTGTGATGATGTTGCTAGTGGTTATGTCTTGTGATGATGATGATAGTGGTTATGTCTTGTGATGATGTTGCTAGTGGTTATGTCTTGTGATGATGTTGCTAGTGGTTATGTCTTGTGATGATGTTGCTAATGGTTATGTCTTGTGATGATGTTGCTAGTGGTTATGTCTTGTGATGATGTTGCTAGTGGTTATGTCTTGTGATGATGTTGCTAATGGTTATGTCTTGTGATGATGTTGCTAGTGGTTATGTCTTGTGATGATGATGATAGTGGTTATGTCTTGTGATGATGTTGCTAATGGTTATGTCTTGTGATGATGTTGCTAGTGGTTATGTCTTGTGATGATGTTGCTAATGGTTATGTCTTGTGATGATGTTGCTAGTGGTTATGTCTTGTGATGATGTTGCTAGTGGTTATGTCTTGTGATGATGTTGCTAATGGTTATGTCTTGTGATGATGTTGCTAGTGGTTATGTCTTGTGATGATGATGATAGTGGTTATGTCTTGTGATGATGTTGCTAATGGTTATGTCTTGTGATGATGTTGCTAGTGGTTATGTCTTGTGATGATGTTGCTAGTGGTTATGTCTTGTGATGATGTTGCTAGTGGTTATGTCTTGTGATGATGTTGCTAGTGGTTATGTCTTGTGATGATGTTGCTAGTGGTTATGTCTTGTGATGATGTTGCTAGTGGTTATGTCTTGTGATGATGTTGCTAGTGGTTATGTCTTGTGATGATGTTGCTAGTGGTTATGTCTTGTGATGATGTTGCTAAGTGGTTATGTCTTGTGATGATGTTGCTAGTGGTTATGTCTTGTGATGATGTCTTGTGATGATGTTGCTAGTGGTTATGTCTTGTGATGATGTTGCTATGGTTATGTCTTGTGATGATGTTGCTAGTGGTTATGTCTTGTGATGATGTTGCTAGTGGTTATGTCTTGTGATGATGTTGCTAGTGGTTATGTCTTGTGATGATGTTGCTAATGGTTATGTCTTGTGATGATGTTGCTAGTGGTTATGTCTTGTGATGACGATGATAGTGGTTATGTCTTGTGATGATGTTGCTAGTGGTTATGTCTTGTGATGATGTTGCTAGTGGTTATGTCTTGTGATGATGATGATAGTGGTTATGTCTTGTGATGATGTTGCTAGTGGTTATGTCTTGTGATGATGTTGCTAGTGGTTATGTCTTGTGATGATGTTGCTAGTGGTTATGTCTTGTGATGATGATGATAGTGGTTATATCTTGTGATGATGTTGCTAGTGGTTATGTCTTGTGATGATGATGATAGTGGTTATGTCTTGTGATGATGTTGCTAGTGGTTATGTCTTGTGATGATGTTGCTAGTGGTTATGTCTTGTGATGATGTTGCTAGTGGTTATGTCTTGTGATGATGTTGCTAGTGGTTATGTCTTGTGATGATGATGATAGTGGTTATGTCTTGTGATGATGTTGCTAGTGGTTATGTCTTGTGATGATGTTGCTAGTGGTTATGTCTTGTGATGGTTATGTCTTGTGATGATGTTGCTAGTGGTTATGTCTTGTGATGATGATGATAGTGGTTATGTCTTGTGATGATGTTGCTAGTGGTTATGTCTTGTGATGATGTTGCTAGTGGTTATGTCTTGTGATGATGATGATAGTGGTTATATCTTGTGATGATGTTGCTAGTGGTTATGTCTTGATGATAGTGGTTATGTCTTGTGATGATAGTGGTTATGTCTTGTGATGATGTTGCTAGTGGTTATGTCTTGTGATGATGTTGCTAGTGGTTATGTCTTGTGATGATGTTGTTAGTGGTTATGTCTTGTGATGATGATGATAGTTGTGATGATGATGATAGTGGTTATGTCTTGTGATGATGTTGCTAGTGGTTATGTCTTGTGATGATGTTGCTAGTGGTTATGTCTTGTGATGATGTTGCTAGTGGTTATGTCTTGTGATGATGATGATAGTGGTTATATCTTGTGATGATGTTGCTAGTGGTTATGTCTTGTGATGATGATGATAGTGGTTATGTCTTGTGATGATGTTGCTAGTGGTTATGTCTTGTGATGATGTTGCTAGTGGTTATGACTTGTGATGATGTTGCTAGTGGTTATGTCTTGTGATGATGTTGCTAGTGGTTATGTCTTGTGATGATGTTGCTAGTGGTTATGTCTTGTGATGATGTTGCTAGTGGTTATGTCTTGTGATGATGTTGCTAGTGGTTATGTCTTGTGATGATGTTGCTAGTGGTTATGTCTTGTGATGATGTTGCTAGTGGTTATGTCTTGTGATGATGATGATAGTGGTTATGTCTTGTGATGATGTTGCTAGTGGTTATGTCTTGTGATGATGTTGCTAGTGGTTATGTCTTGTGATGATGTTGCTAGTGGTTATGTCTTGTGATGATGATGATAGTGGTTATATCTTGTGATGATGTTGCTAGTGGTTATGTCTTGTGATGATGTTGCTAGTGGTTATGTCTTGTGATGATGTTGATAGTGGTTATGTCTTGTGATGATGTTGCTAGTGGTTATGTCTTGTGATGATGTTGCTAGTGGTTATGTCTTGTGATGATGTTGTTAGTGGTTATGTCTTGTGATGATGTTGTTAATGGATATGTCTTGTGATGATGTTGCTAGTGGTTATGTCTTGTGATGATGTTGCTAGTGGTTATGTCTTGTGATGATGTTGCTAGTGGTTATGTCTTGTGATGATGTTGCTAGTGGTTATGTCTTGTGATGATGTTGCTAGTGGTTATGTCTTGTGATGATGTTGCTAGTGGTTATGTCTTGTGATGATGTTGCTAGTGGTTATGTCTTGTGATGATGTTGCTAGTGGTTATGTCTTGTGATGATGTTGCTAGTGGTTATGTCTTGTGATGATGTTGCTAGTGGTTATATCTTGTGATGATGTTAGTGGTTATGTCTTGTGATGATGTTGTTAGTGGTTATATCTTGTGATGATGTTAGTGGTTATGTCTTGTGATGATGTTGCTAGTGGTTATGTCTTTTGATGACGATGATAGTGGTTATGTCTTGTGATGATGTTGCTAGTGGTTATATCTTGTGATGATGATGATAGTGGTTATGTCTTGTGATGATGTTGATAGTGGTTATGTCTTGTGATGATTTTAGTGGTTATGTCTTGTGATGATGTTGATACGGGTTATATCTTGTGTTGATGTTAGTGGTTATGTCTTGTGATGATGTTGGTAGTGGTTATGTCTTGTGATGATGTTGCTAGTGGTTATGTCTTGTGATGATGATAGTGGTTATGTCTTGTGATGATGTTGCTAGTGGTTATATCTTGTGATGATGATGATAGTGGTTATGTCTTGTGATGATGTTGATAGTGGTTATGTCTTGTGATGATGTTAGTGGTTATGTCTTGTGATGATGTTGATACTGGTTATATCTTGTGTTGATGTTAGTGGTTATGTCTTGTGATGATGTTGCTAGTGGTTATGTCTTGTGATGATGTTGCTAGTGGTTATGTCTTGTGATGATGATAGTGGTTATGTCTTGTGATGATGTTGCTAGTGGTTATATCTTGTGATGATGATGATAGTGGTTATGTCTTGTGATGATGTTGATAGTGGTTATGTCTTGTGATGATGTTAGTGGTTATGTCTTGTGATGATGTTGATAGTGGTTATGTCTTGTGATGATGTTGCTAGTGGTTATGTCTTGTGATGATGATGATAGTGGTTATGTCTTGTGATGATGTTGATAGTGGTTATGTCTTGTGATGATGTTGCTAGTGGTTATATCTTGTGATGATGATGATAGTGGTTATGTCTTGTGATGATGTTGATACTGGTTATATCTTGTGATGATGTTAGTGGTTATGTCTTGTGATGATGTTGCTAGTGGTTATGTCTTGTGATGATGTTGCTAGTGGTTATGTCTTGTGATGATGATATTAGTTATGTCTTGTGATGATGTTGCTAGTGGTTATATCTTGTGATGATGATGATAGTGGTTATGTCTTGTGATGATGTTAGTGGTTATGTCTTGTGATGATGTTGATAGTGGTTATGTCTTGTGATGATGTTAGTGGTTATGTCTTGTGATGATGTTGATAGTGGTTATGTCTTGTGATGATGTTGCTAGTGGTTATGTCTTGTGATGATGTTGCTAGTGGTTATGTCTTGTGATGATGATATTAGTTATGTCTTGTGATGATGTTGCTAGTGGTTATATCTTGTGATGATGTTGATAGTGGTTATGTCTTGTGATGATGTTAGTGGTTATGTCTTGTGATGATGTTGATAGTGGTTATGTCTTGTGATGATGTTAGTGGTTATGTCTTGTGATGATGTTGATAGTGGTTATGTCTTGTGATGATGTTGCTAGTGGTTATGTCTTGTGATGATGTTGCTAGTGGTTATGTCTTGTGATGATGATATTAGTTATGTCTTGTGATGATGTTGCTAGTGGTTATATCTTGTGATGATGTTGCTAGTGGTTATGTCTTGTGATGATGTTAGTGGTTATGTCTTGTGATGATGTTGATAGTGGTTATGTCTTGTGATGATGTTAGTGGTTATGTCTTGTGATGATGTTGATAGTGGTTATGTCTTGTGATGATGTTGCTAGTGGTTATATCTTGTGATGATGATGATAGTGGTTATGTCTTGTGATGACGATGATAGTGGTTGTCTTGTGATGATGTTGATAGTGGTTATGTCTTGTGATGATGTTGCTAGTGGTTATATCTTGTGATGATGATGATAGTGGTTATGTCTTGTGATGACGATGATAGTGGTTATGTCTTGTGATGATGTTGATAGTGGTTATGTCTTGTGATGATGTTGCTAGTGGTTATGTCTTGTGATGATGTTGCTAGTGGTTATGTCTTGTGATGATGTTGCTAGTGGTTATGTCTTGTGATGATGTTGCTAGTGGTTATGTCTTGTGATGATGTTGCTAGTGGTTATGTCTTGTGATGATGTTGCTAGTGGTTATGTCTTGTGATGATGTTGCTAGTGGTTATGTCTTGTGATGATGTTGCTAGTGGTTATGTCTTGTGATGATGTTGCTAGTGGTTATGTCTTTTGATGATGATGATAGTGGTTATGTCTTGTGATGATGATGATAGTGGTTATGTCTTGTGATGATGTTGCTAGTGGTTATGTCTTGTGATGATGTTGCTAGTGGTTATGTCTTGTGATGATGTTGCTAGTGGTTATGTCTTGTGATGATGTTGCTAGTGGTTATGTCTTGTGATGATGTTGCTAGTGGTTATGTCTTGTGATGATGTTGCTAGTGGTTATGTATTGTGATGATGTTGCTAGTGGTTATGTCTTGTGATGATGTTGCTAGTGGTTATGTCTTGTGATGATGTTGCTAGTGGTTATGTCTTGTGATGATGTTGCTAGTGGTTATGTCTTGTGATGATGTTGCTAGTGGTTATGTCTTGTGATGATGTTGCTAGTGGTTATGTCTTGTGATGATGTTGCTAGTGGTTATGTCTTGTGATGATGTTGTTAGTGGTTATGTCTTGTGATGATGTTGCTAGTGGTTATGTCTTGTGATGATGTTGCTAGTGGTTATGTCTTGTGATGATGTTGCTAGTGGTTATGTCTTGTGATGATGTTGCTAGTGGTTATGTCTTGTGATGATGTTGCTAGTGGTTATGTCTTGTGATGATGTTGCTAGTGGTTATGTCTTATGATGATGTTGCTAGTGGTTATGTCTTGTGATGATGTTGCTAGTGGTTATGTCTTGTGATGATGTTGTTAGTGGTTATGTCTTGTGATGCTGCTAGTGGTTATGTCTTGTGATGCTGCTAGTGGTTATGTCTTGTGATGCTGCTAGTGGTTATGTCTCGTGATGCTGCTAGTGGTTATGTCTTGTGATGATGTTGTTAGTGGTTATGTCTTGTGATGATGTTGTTAGTGGTTATGTCTTGTGATGCTGCTAGCGGTTATATCTTGTGATGTTGCTAGTGGTTATGTCTTGTGATGTTGCTAGTGGTTACGTCTTGTGATGATGACGATAGTGGTTATATCTTGTGATGATGTTGCTAGTGGTTATGTCTTGTGATGATGATGATAGTGGTTATATCTTGTGATGATGTTGCTAGTGGTTATATCTTGTGATGATGTTGCTAGTGGTTATGTCTTGTGATGATGTTGATAGTGGTTATGTCTTGTGATGATGTTGATAGTGGTTATGTCTTGTGATGATGTTGTTAGTGGTTATGTCTTGTGATGTTGCTAGTGGCAATGTTGATAGTGGTTATGTCTTGTGATGATGTTGTTAGTGGTTATGTCTTGTGATGTTGCTAGTGGTTATATCTTGTGATATTGCTAGTGGCAATGTTGATAGTGGTTATGTCTTGTGATGATGTTGACAATGGTTATGTCTTGTGATGAGGTTGATAGTGGTTATGTGTTCTAGTAATGCTGCTAGTGGTTATGTCTTGTGTTGATGTTAATGTGTTGTTCAACAGTTCTCATTAAAAAGCGAAATTCCATTAGTGTTGAAGGCGTCAATGTTTCACCAGCACATGGTAGTTCCCACAAGCACACACTCAACCATCATAATCCTTCTCCATTATGAAAGAGAACGCGATAAAAACTGGATTTACCTTCACATACACACAAAACCACGAAAACACACACACACACACACACACACACACACACACACACACACACACACACACACACACACACACACACACACACACACACACACACACACACACACACAAACACACACAAACATACACACATAGTTACTTATCGAGTCAATGACTGTGATATTGCAATTACTTTACTCTGGAACGATTGCAGTTCATCTCTTTTGGTTAGCGTGTTAGACAGGAGTGGAGACAAGTAGTTGTTTTATGTGATTTGACGTGCTGTTGGAGTGTGAGCAAAGCAAAACTAATGAAAGGATTCAAGGAAACCAGTTAGCCCGACCTGAATCCTGGAGGTGGGAAGTATAGATATATATATATATATATATATATATATATATATATATATATATATATATATATATATATATATATATATATATATATATATATATATATATATATATATATATATATATATATATATATATATATATATATATATATATATATATATATATATATATATATATATAATTTCAGGTATCATTTTATACATATATAAAAGAAAAGCTCCACCACAAAAATAATATAATGGAACATCAACACAGTGAATATAAATAACCCTTCATAATTATGTGGTAACAAGTGAACCGGTGATTACATTTACGTCGAGCCTATTACAGAGTAACCTAAATTTAATCACTTCCCTGTACGTGATAACAGTATTTTATAATGAGATTAATTTGTGTAAAACATAGTAATGAATTATAGTATATATATATATATATATATATATATATATATATATATATATATATATATATATATATATATATATATATATATATATATATATATATATATATATATATATATATATATATATATATATATATATATATATATATATATATATATATATATATATATATATATATATAACAAGTCGGCCGTCTCCCACATAGGCAGGGTGACACAAAAAAGAGAGAAAATCCCCAAAAAGAAAATACTTTCATCATTCAACACGTTCATCTCACTCACACATAATCACTGTTTTTGCAGAGGTGCTCAGAACACAACAGTTTAGAAGCATATACGTATAAAGATACACAACATATTCCTCCAAACTGCCAATATCCCAAACTCCTCCTTTAATGTGCAGGCATTGTACTTCCCATTTCCAGGACTCAAGTCCGGTTATATAAAAATAACCGGTTTCCCTGAATCCCTTCACTAAATATTGCCCTGCTCACACTCCAACAGCTCGTCAGGTCCCAAATATCATTCGTCTCCATTCAGTCCTATCTAACACGCTCAAGCACGCCTGCTGGAAGTCCAAGCCCCTCGCCCACAAAACCTCCTTTACCCCCTCCCTCCAACCTTTTCGAGGACGACCCTTACCCGGCCTTCCTTCCCCTACAGATTTATACGCTCTCCATGTCATTCTACTTTGATCCATTCTCTCTAAATGACCAAACCACTTCAACAACCCCTCTTCTGCCCTCTGACTAATACTTTTATTAACTCCACACCTTCTCCTAATTTCCACACTCCGAATTTTCTGCATAATATTTATACCACACATTGCCCTTAGACAGGACATCGCCACTGCCTCCAACCGCTTCCTCACTGCAGCATTTAACACCCAAGCTTCACACCCATATAAGAGTGTTGGTACTGCTATACTTTCATACATTCCCTTCTTTGTCTCCATAGATAACGTTTTTCGTCTCCACATATACCTCAACGCACCACTCGCCTTTTTTCCTTCATCAATTCTATGATTAACCTCATCCTTCATAAATCCATCCGCTGACACGTCAACTCCCAAATATCTGAAAACATTCACTTCTTCCTTACTCCTCCTCCCCAATTTGATATCCAATTTTTCTTTGTCTAAATCATTTGATACCCTCATCACCTTACTCTTTTGTATGTTCACTTTCAACTTTCTACCTTTACACACACTCCCAAACTCGTCCACTAACCTTCGCAATTTTTCTTTAGAATCTCCCATTAGCGCAGTATCATCAGCAAAAAGTAACTGTGTCAATTCCCATTTTGTGTTTGATTCCCCATAATTTAATCCCACCCCTCTCCCGAACACCCTAGCATTTACTTCTTTTACAACCCCATCTGTAAATATATTAAACAATCATGGTGACATTACTCATCCCTGTCTAAGACCTACTTTACCGGGAAGTAGTCTCCCTGCCTTCTACACACCCTAACCTGAGCCTCACTATGGTATACCTCCCTGGCCAGTGCATGAAATTACCGCCTCCCTTTCTTCGTCGACATTTAAAAGTTCCTCAGAATATTCTCGCCATCTACCTAATACCTCCATCTCCCCATCTACTAACTCCCCTACTCTGTTTTTAATTGGCAAATCCATTCGTTTAACTCACTCCAAAAATTTTCTTATTTTTATTAAAATTTCTTGACAGTGCCTCTCCCACTCTATCATCTGCTCTCCTTTTAAGAACATAAGAACATAAGAACGAAGGAACACTGCAGAAGGCCTACTGGCCCATGCGAGGCAGGTCCAAGTTTCCTACCGGCTTAAGCCCAACCTAGTCAGGTCAGGTCACATTGACTTAAGGGAGGAACACGGCAACCGACCTGGTAGCACAAGCTATCAGGTCCAACTCACACCCACCCACATCCACTCATGTATTTATCCAACCTATTTTTAAAGCTACACAACGTTCTGGCCTCTATAACTGTACTCGGGAGTTTGTTCCACTCATCCACAATTCTATTACCAAACCAGTACTTTCCTATATCCTTCCTGAATTTGAATTTTTCCAACTTAAAACCATTGCTGCGAGTCCTGTCTAGGCTAGATATTTTCAGCACACTATTTACATCCCCTTTATTTATTCCTGTCTTCCATTTATACACCTCAATCATATCCCCCCTAATTCTACGTCTTTCTAGAGAGTGCAGATTCAGGGCTCTTAGTCTATCCTCATAGGGAAGGTTTCTGATACATGGGATCAACTTTGTCATCCTCCTTTGTACATTTTCCAGAGAATTTATATCCATTCTGTAATACGGTGACCAAAACTGTGCAGCATAATCTAAATGAGGCCTAACCAAGGATGTATAGAGTTGAAGAACAACCTGAGGACTCCTATTATTTATGCTTCTTGATATGAAGACAAGGATTCTATTAGCTTTATTGCGAACACTTATGCACTGTTGTCTTGGTTTCAGATTACTGCTAACCAGAACTCCTAAATCTTTTTCGCAATCCGTAATATTAAGATCTACATTATTTAGTTTATATGTGGCATGGTTATTGTCCTGTCCAACATTTAGAACTTTGCATTTGTCTATATTAAACTGCATCTGCCACTTCTCCGACCACTGCATCAGTCTATTCAAATCTTCCTGGAGTGCTCGAATGTCCTCGTCAGAATGAATTCGACGGCCTATTTTGGTGTCATCGGCAAACTTGCCGATGTCGCTCTTTATGCCCTCATCTATGTCGTTTATGTAGATTATGAACAGCAGGGGGCCCAACACTGACCCCTGTGGAACACCGCTCGTGACGCTTCCCCACTCTGATTTCTCCCCATTTATGCAAACTCTCTGCTGCCTATTTGTCAACCATGCCTCTATCCAGGAAAAAATTTCTCCTCCTATTCCATGTGCTTTAATTTTCCTCAATAGTCTCTGATGTGGGACCCTGTCAAAAGCCTTACTGAAGTCCATATACACAATATCATATTCATTACCATGATCTACCTCCTCAAATACCTTAGTGAAAAAAGTTAATAAATTCGTAAGGCAGGAACGCCCCTTTGTAAAACCATGCTGAGATTCGTTGATTAATTTATGCTCTTCAAGGTGGCTACGAACTGCCTCGGCAATTATTGATTCCATAAATTTTCCCACTATGGAGGTTAGGCTTATTGGTCTATAGTTCGAAGCTAAGGACCTGTCACCTGTTTTGAAAATAGGTATCACATTTGCCATTTTCCACTTATCTGGCACCATGCCAGTTTGTAGTGATATGTTGAAAAGATTAGCCAAAGGTGTGCTAAGCTCCTCTTTACATTCCTTTAGAACCCTTGCATACAGTTCATCAGGGCCTGGGGATTTGTTAGGTTTTAATTTATCTATTTGCCTAAGGACCATGTCACTTGTGACCCTAATCGTGCACAGTTTATTATCGTCCTGTTCTACATAATTTATCATTACTGGAATATCGCTGGTATCCTCCTGTGTAAAAACTGAGAGGAAGTATGTGTTAAAAATTCTACACATTTCCTTATCACTGTCAGTGAGCTGACCCGAGGAACTTTTGAGTGGGCCTATCTTGTCCCTGATCTTACTTCTGTATACCTGAAAGAATCCTTTTGGGTTAGTCTTCGATTGTCTTGCAACTTTAACCTCATAATCTCTTTTTGCTTTTCTAATTCCCTTTTTTATTTCTCTCTTTAACTGAATATATTGTTTTCTTAATTGCCCCTCTCCTCTTTTGATTTGCCTATATATGCCTCTCTTTTGACCAATCAGATATTTTAATCTATTGTTCATCCATTTAGGATCATTTTTGTTTGATCTGATTTCCCTATTTGGAACATAATTTGACTGAGCAGCTAGAACTATGCCCTGGAAAGCATCATATCAGCAACCATCACCACCTACCTGACCCTTAGTCAGGTCATTCCAGTTCAACCCACCTAAGTAATTTTTCAGTCCTATGAAATCAGCCAAGCGAAAGTCAGGGACGGAGACTTGATTGCCATTATTAGGGGAATTCCATGATATATTAAAACTGAGTGATTTGTGATCACTTTCCCCAAGCTCATCATTAACCTCAAGATTATTAATTAGTGTTTCCCTACTGGCAAGAACCAAGTCAAGGAGGTTATTTCAACTAGTTGGCTCTGTCACAAACTGTTTTAAAAAACAATCCTGGATCGTATCAAGAAAGTCACCTGACTCTAAATTTCCTGTCAAATTGCTCCAGTCAATCTGTCTATAGTTGAAATCTCCCATTAGCACAACATTTTCGTATGTAGATGCCTTACGAATTTCGTCCCATAGAAGTTTACTGCACTCCCTATCAAGATTTGGGGCCCTGTAAATCACACCCAAAATTAGTTTTTCTCGGCCCTCGAGAAGCTGTAACCAAACAGATTCAGTGGCTGACGCTTCTAATTTAATATCTTGTCTAACACAACAATTTAAATTGTCTCTGACATACATCGCTACTCCACCACCTTTCCTGTTGACCCTGTCAGTGTGGAATAATTTATAGCCTTGTATGTGACATTCAGAGGGCATCTCTCTATCTTTCAGATTGAGCCAGGTCTCTGTTATAGCAATAATATCTATGTTTCCTGCACTTGCAATTAATCTTAGCTCATCTATCTTATTTCTTACACTCCTGCTATTAGTATAGTAAACCTTAAGGGAGCTAGTCCCTTGCTGCCCTCTACTGTCCCCCTTTGTTTGCTGACCTGATCTATTGTCTTTATTTATAACTTCATGCTGAATGCCTTTTATACATTTACTGTTTCCAACCCTAGTGTTGCAACCTGCTTGTTTCCCACACCCACCCATACCTCTATCTTCCATCAGTTTAAAATCATAGGCATTTCACCAATGGCCTTCTCAATCGAGTCTGCAAGTGCTACCACCCCTGCCCCAGAGAGATGTACCCCATCCCTTGCATACATATCATGTTTGCCATAAAAGTTGTTCCAGTTGTCAATGAATGGGATTGCAAGTTCCTTGCAGTATCTGTCTAGCCAGCAATTTACACCAATTGCCCTAGACAACCATTCATTTCCTACTCCCCTTCTAGGCAAGATGCTACATATGATTGGGATCCCTCCCTTAGACTTAATGAAATCTATAGCTGACCTGTACTTATCTAGCAGCTCTTCTCTCCTACCCTTCCCAATATCATTTCCACCAGCACTGAGACAGATAATGGGCTTGTTCCCATTACCTGACATGATATTATCCAGCCTGTTGACAATGTCCCCAACACCAGCTCCAGGGAAGCACACTCTATCTCTCATCTTCTTATTCCTATTACAAAAAGCACGGTCAATATATCTTACCTGAGAGTCACCAACCACAAGAATGCGCTTACCTCCATTAGCAGGGGCAGTAGTACCCTTACCTTCACTGGCCACTGAAGTACATTCATCCTGGAGAACAGAGAAGCGATTTCCTACCTTCAGATCTTCACTCTTAACTTTCCTTACTCTGATGCGCCTCCCATTACTGTGAACCACTCGCCACTTGTAGCAGGTGCTGGGCTGCACCTCACTGCTGGTAGCCGTTGCTATCTCCCCAACTACAGCCTCCTCACAGCGAGAGACAGACTGCACCTCACTGCTAGAAGTCTCATTCCCCACAACTCCAGCCACCTCACACTCTCTCCCAGACCCATTGAGGTGGACCTTCAGCCTCCTAATCTCCTCCTGGAGAAGCAAGACCTCCTCCTTCAACTCTCCAACCTCAATTTTTAAAACACTGCAGAAGCAAGCCATGCTTTGTAACTCTCTCACCACTCTCTTCACCTTTCTTTTACTCTCCATATACTCTACTCTTCTTATAACACTTCCGCTTTGTAAAAAACCTCTCATAAGCTACCTTTTTCTCTTTTATCACACCCTTTACTTCATCATTCCGCCAATTACTCTTCTTTCCTCCTGCACCCACCCTCCTATAACCACAAACTTCTGCCCCACATTCTAATACTGCATTACCCAATCCTTGATTGTTGCTGTCCTCCTGATGTTGGTGTATAACAACTTTGGGTCAGATTTAGCTTTTAATACTACGTCATCCTCGTGTTGATGCTGGGCTTCTCTCCATATCCATGCATATTCATTTCTGGCTCTTCTTTTTAACTCCCTGTTTTCCTTGGTCCATTGCCTTCTATACTTTTTCCATACTCTAGCACACTTGACTTTGGCCTCTCCACTCCTACTGGTAAACTATGGACTTACTCTGGTCTTCCCGTTGTTTCTGTTGTCCCTTGGTACGACCTTCTCCACTACCTTCCTGCTTTTTGTTGTCATACGTTCCATCATTTCGTTTACTGTCTTTCCCTCTAGCTCACTTACCCACTGCACCACATGTAGGAATTGCCTCATACTTGTGCAGTCCCATTTTTTGGAAGTTTGACTTTTCCTATTCTTCCCGAGCTGCTTCACTCTCCACTGTTAACTCTACTATGTATTCAAAACTAGGGGCCTAGGGGCCTTTCGTGTGTGATATCCCCTATATCTGAACTGTTCAAGGTGAATGCGAGGTCCAGCCTTACTGAGTCACCGTCTCCTCTCTCTCTCTTTGGTTGTGTCCCTAACATGCTGGAACATGAAGTTATCAGTACAGCATCCAGCATTTTGGCTCTCCATGACTCTGGTTCCCCATGTGGCTCCAGATTCTTCCAATCAATGTCCTTATGGTAAAATCCCCCAGAAGGGCCCACATGAGTACTCATGTGGGCCCTTCTGGCTACCTCGGGTAGTGTGTCCACCATCACTTGGTTGCTCTCATCGTATTCCTGTCTAAGCCTCTTGCTGTTTGAGGAGGGGGGGGGTTGTACATCACTGCTATCATCACTTTTGGGCGCCCAATATGAAGTGTTCCTATTATGCAGTCATCCGCTACTCTTCTGACTAGTCCTCCCATCTCCTTAAAACTCCAATGGATTTTGGAAAGAGGTGCAATTCTTCCATGCCCTCTGTTTCCCGTCTTTCCTCAGGATCTGATATTCAGTTGTGTGTGTGTGTGTGTGTGTGTGTGTGTGTGTGTGTGTGTGTGTGTGTGTGTGTGTGTGTGTGTGTGTGTGTGTAAGCACGCGTGCGTGCGTGTGCTGCGGTCGTGCCTCTGATAGACGCTATAAACTACCACCAACCATCGTTCCGTCTGTGTCAGGGGCAATTCTAGCCGAGAGAATCATCGATTTTCCGATCTCCCGAGAAGGTGCTTGCATTTTACTGCCCATATTTCACAAAAAAACACAGTGTTGCCAACTTGTATCTTCTCCCACGCAAAGTGGGAATTTGTGTGTGTGCGTGTGTGTGTGTGTGTGTGTGTGTGTGTGTGTGTGTGTGTGTGTGTGTGTGTGTGTGTGTGTGTGTGTGTGTGTGTGTGTGTGTTTGTTTATATATACTAGCAGAACTATTCTCGTAGTATCTCGTCTTCAGTAATTTGTTTGCATATAAAATATATCAAGTTTTTATCACAAACACACACACACACACACACACACACACACACACACACACACACACACACACACACTCACAGCACACACACACACACACACACACTCACACACACACACACACACACACACACACACTCACACACACACACACACACACACACACACACACACACACACACACACACACACACACACACACACACACACACACACACACACACACACACACACACACACACACACACACACACACACACACACACACACACACACACACACACTTGAATGACGTTCCAGTTATCAGAGGCCCGGTAATCTTTATTAGTTTACGAATTTAATTACTCATGTGTGATTGCCTATGTACTTACGGAAAACAACTGAGTTAATAAAAATCACGGCTGGTACAAGTTTATACTGTGAGAACATTTCACTCGGTGTAGTGCTTCACCATATCAAATGTTAACTTGAAACAGCTCTACACACAGCGAAACGTTGCCACGATAAAACTACACTTTTGAATCCTAGAGCAGAAGTACACTAAGTTCCTCTTGTCCCATCTTCAGTGTAGAACTTCCATTGTATGACACACTGACTCTTGGATCCAGTGGTTGTATCAAACTCTGACTCTTGGATCCAGTGGTTGTATCAAACTCTGACTCTTGGATCCAGTGGTTGTATCAAACTCTGACTCTTGGATCCAGGACTTGTTTCACACACTGACTCTTGGATCCAGTGGTTGTATCACACACTGACTCTTAGATCCAGGGCTTGTTTCACACACTGACTCTTGGATCCAGTGTATCGTCACACACTGACTCTTGGATCCAGTGTATCGTCACACACTGACTCTTGGAACCGGTGGTTATATCACACACTGACTCTTGGATCCAGTGTTTGTATCACACTGATTCCTGGGTCCAGTGCATCACACTGACTCTTGGATCCAGTGTATCACACTGACTCTTGGATCCAGTGTATCAAACTGTGGTTGTTAGGTAAGACACATATGCAACAGTTAGGTATCTTTATTTCGAAACGTTTCGCCTACACAGTAGGCTTCTTCAGTCGAGTACAGAAAAGTTGATAGAAGCAGAAGAGACTTGAAGACGATGTAATCAGTCCATCACCCTTAAAGTTTTGAGGTGGTCAGTCCCTCAGTCTGGAGAAGAGCATTGTTCTTGGATCCAGTGCATCACACTGACTCTTGGATCCAATGTATCACATTGACTCTTGGATCTAGTGTATCACACCCTGGCTCTTGGATCCAATGTATCACACTGACTCTTGGATCCAGTGCATCACACTGACTCTTGGATCCAGTGCTTGTATCACACACTGATTCTTGGATCCAGTCTTTGTATCACACACTGATTCCTGGGTCCAGTGCATCACACCGACTCTTGGATCCAGTATATCACACTGACTCTTGGATCCAGTGCTTGTATCCCACACTGACTCTTGGATCCAGTGCTTGTATCATACCCTGACTCTTGGATACAGTGGTTGTATCACACACTAACTCTTGGACCCAGAGCTTGTATCACACACTGACTCTTGGATCCAGTGGTTGTATCATACCCTGACTCTTGGATCCAGTGGTTGTATCATACCCTGACTCTTGGATCCAGTGGTTGTATCACACACTGACTCTTGGATCCAGTGGTTGTATCACACACTGACTCTTGGATCCAGTGCTTGTATCACACACTGACTCTTGGATCCAGTGCTTGTATCACACACTGACTCTTGGATCCCATTCGAGGACTCTATCATTCTATTAGTATAGAAATATTAAATTTTGTCTTTAAAGCGCCTCTCTCTTCTTAGGAAGGAGTTGTTGCTTTTTTGTTTTTCCTGAAGATGGAGTATAAAAATCTTCTTAACAGATTAGCGCATATTCTTTTATGATCCTGTGTGAGGTTATAATATCTCCTATCTAGAGAAGTTGCAGCTGAGGAAGTGAGATTAGATTCATTTTGCACGCTGTATCCATTCTTTGGAGGGCAGCACAAGACCATATAGATACACAAAAGGCCTGGAAACTAAGCCCCAAAAGGGTTAACAGGGAGTATATCTGGACTGATATCCACAACTGACTTATTTGTTGTAAACAAATTTAGGATATTGCTCATTATGTCCGGTATCTTATTTTCATTAATAACATGCCTTAACATACCATATAGGTAATTATACTGTCTATCTCTATATCCCTCAATATTTGCACACATAAACACCGTGTTCAAAAAAGTGACCGTAAGGCTGACCATATAACTGCATTTGGTTTGATAATCATCTGTGTATCTGTCAAACTGCCAGAAGAACTTACAACCATACCCGTTCACACTGCAAGTTGCTCCATAAACGTACTTATCTACGTTTATGTTATTATGGTGAGTGGTAGTTCTATTCAGGCTTCCAACTATATTATAACATTCATTTTGATTATTTACATCTCTCCTAATATTATCCCTAATGCTAGACAGACACACCATAGTTATATTTTACATTTTCCTTCAGTGCACTTTCTTTGGTTGTATTATCAACTTTATCATGAACGAATAATTAAATGTGTGATGGAATCCGTAAAAAATGGCACATAGATATTTTTCCCTAATTTTTAAGTATCCATATCTGGCTTCTCCAATTAGCAAATTGCTAGAGTCATAATGTGATTCAAGAGCATTCAGTAATGACACAGAATCGGTAATAATCATAAAGTCAAGTTCAGAGTCCAAAGCTAACTTTAGTATCATCATAATGTCAAACAATTCAGTTTGCAGTGTAGACGCTCAGTTGTTAATTTTTATGCCTAACTCAACACAGTTCCTAGCGTTCTAATCTAGGGAGGTGGCAACAAGAGCAGGTGCAGCCCTGCCAGTAGACTCCTGTTTAGATCCATCAGTGTATATAATCTGTGATATATTAATAACGGCTATATTATTACTAAAGACATTTGTTATTACGAACAGTTACCTTTACAAGTGATGAACTTCTTGGGAGGGTCTTGCAGGTATGTAATATTAAATGAATGCATCTTCCATGGAGGGATGAAATGCTCTTGTTGTCTACAGTGATACAATTCGTGCAAGTTATAAAACTTAATACAACTGCATGTTTCCATAATCCATTTAGATCTGTGTTCCTTCTAGATATTTACTAAGATTTACAGTGACAGTGTCACGTTCCTTTCTTAGCATCCTGATACACTAGAAACACCAAGATCCTCCCTCATATTAAGATCCTTGGTAGTTTTACAACAGCTAAGAATAATTTTCAGGGATTCGTTTTGCATTAGTTCCAAGGGCCGGAGAGAATTTTCCCTAGCTAGAGTTGGACAAACAGTGCTAGAACATTGAAGGATGGATAGGGTGGGAAGTACAGTGCCAGCACTCTGAAAGATGGGTGAAGTGTTGCTGTTCTACCTTTCTGGAACGAGAGCTTGGGAACGAGTGACGGCGAATGTGTGCTTTCTATGGAACACCCTGCTTTCTTTTGTGTGTTTGTGTTTAAACTTACAAATATACACTCAGTGGGCCACATTATTAGGTACATGTACTGGACAGAGCTCCCCTTTGCCTCCAGAACAGCCTGAATTCTTCATGGCATGAATTGAACAAGGTAATAGAGAGTCTGCTCCATGACGATGTTAATATCACACAATTGCTGCTGATTTGTTGTTTCCCGTTCCACCATATCCCAAAGGTTTACTCTAAATTCTGACCCTACCATCTGCATGTCGCAGTAGCAATCGCGATTCGTCAGATCAGGCCACGTTTTTCCAATCTTCAACTGCCCAGTTTTGGTGAGCCTGTGCCCACTGTAGCCTCAGTTTCCTGTTCTTAGTTGACAGGAGTAGAATCCGGTGTGGTCTTCTGCTGATACTATCAATTCACTTCAAGGCTCGATGTGCTGTTTGTTCAGAGATGCTCTTCTGCAAACCATCATTGTAATGCATCACCTTCCTATCAGTTTGAACTAGTCTACCCATTCCCATTCTCTTCAGCCCTCTGACTAATACTTTTATTAACTCCACACCTTCTCCTAATTTCCACACTCCGAAGTTTCTGCATAATATTTACACCACACATTGCCCTTAGACAGGACATCTCCACTGCCTCCAACCGCCTCCTCGCCGCTGCATTCACAACCCAAGCTTCACACCCATATAAGAGTGTTGGTACTGCTATACTTTCATACAATCCCTTCTTTGCCTCCATAGATAACATTTTTTGTCTCCACATATACCTCAACGTATCACTCACCTTTTGTTCCTCATCAATTCTATGATTAACCTCATCCTTCATAAATCCATCCGATGACACGTCAACTCCCAAATATCTGAAAACATTCACTTCTTCCATACTCCTAATCCCGGATGGATTTATGAAGGATGAGATTAATCAGAATTGATGAGGGAAAAAAGGTGAGTGGTGCGTTGAGGTATATGTGAAGTCATAAAACGTTATCTATGGAGGCAAAGAAGGGAATGTATGAAAGTATAGTAGTACCAACACTCTTATATGGGTGTGAAGCTTGGGTTGTGAATGCAGCAGCGAGGAGGCGGTTGGAGGCAGTGGAGATGTCGTGTCTAAGGGCAGTGTGTGGTGTAAATATTATGCAGAAAATTCGGAGTGTGGAAATTAGGAGAAGGTGTGGAGTTAATAAAAGTATTAGTCAGAGGGCTGAAGAGGAGTTGTTGGGGTGGTTTGGTCATTTAGAGAGAATGGATCAAAGTAGAATGACATGGAGAGCATTTAAATCTGTAGGGGAAGGAAGGGGGGGTAGGGGTCGTCCTCGAAAAGGTTGGAAGGAAGGGGTAAGGGAGGTTTTGTGGGCGAGGGGCTTGGACTTCCAGCAGACGTGCATGAGCGTGTTCGATAGGAGTGAATGGAGACGAATGGTATTTGGGACCTGACGATCTGTTGGAGTGTGAGCAGGGTAATATTTAGTGAAGGGATTCAGGGAAACCGGTTATTTTTATATAGCCGGACTTGAGTCCTGGAAATGGGAAGTACAATGCCTGCACTCTAAAGGAGAGGTTCGGGATATTGGCAGTTTGGAGGGATATGTTGTGTATCTTTATACGTATATGCTTCTAAACTGTTGTATTCTGAGCACCTCTGCAAAAACAGTGATTATGTGTGAGTGAGGTGTAAGTGTTGAATGATGATGAAAGTATTTTCTTTTTGGGGATTTTCTTTGTTTTTGGGTCACCCTGCCTCGGTGGGAGACGGCCGACTTGTTAAAATATATATATATATATATATATATATATATATATATATATATATATATATATATATATATATATATATATATATATATATCAGGAATGTTACCTAAGCAAACAGTACTTTTGTGGTCCCGGCGCATAATTAGTTCCACTGATTCCGTTACATACAGATTATCAATGTGGCTAGTAAATGTATTGAGCTCAAGTGTGGGTAAAGTTTCCAACTGCAGTGTTAAGAATAATACTGATTTCGTGAACAAATTAAATACAATATTTGGTCTTAATGATTACCATATATTTAGACTTTATGTTACTTCATTATTTACATGAGTCGCTGTTGATCACTAAAGCTTTATGTCTGAATATTTATGCAATTATAATCTACCAATGTCTGTGTCTACAATCAATGACCTTATTAAACTTTGTATTGCTGATGCAAAGTTTGTATTTAGTGTTGAGTGTAACACTCCCTCTGTGGTATGGCAATGGGAAAATATTTCACCTGTCCTGAGTAATTTGTAAACCGACTTTTTTAAAGCAAATTGCTGAATAGAATTATTCGTGATAAGACTGAATGGTGCAGATATGTGGATAACATCCTATGCTTAATGTCCAAGAATGTGTATTTTAATAAGTTCCTACCTGAGGTGTGTAACTTAGCCCAATCCATATAACTTGTTGTTGAACTTGAAGAAAATACCTTCGTATGTCTTCGTATGTTCACTAATATTCATCACATCACGACGGAATTTAATTTCCTGCATTCTCTTCCATGTTCTTGAGAGCTTAGAAGACCGGAGTTCATAGATGAAGAAACACTGAAGAAAAATGAAATGTATGTCTAAAAGAATATCCAGAAGTTTTATTGGTCAATCTTTGAAAATGACTAGAAGAGCATTATACAATAAAAAAAAAAACAGGGAATGATACGGAACTAAGAATATGATGGAGCAGCTATATTACATAAACTAAGAATATGCTGGTGTTGCTATATTATATAAATTTCCTTCACTAAAAAAAATCAACATCAATGTTGTATTTAAAAATATCGATATCATAAAAATCCATCGGATCAAGAGTTCACCAGAAAATGCTGGGGAAACCCACCGTCCCTTCCCAAGGTTGACGACCTCCAGGATGAGCAACCACCGTGTTCCTGGGGCGGGAGTAAACATCACATGGGGTCTTAACCCCAGGTGAGATACAAGTGCTGATATATTGCTGGGTGAGGGATCCCAGAGATTCCCCGGGGTGCTGGGGGTGAAGCCTGGTGAGCGCTTGACAGCATGTCTTACCCTAGTGGAGGCCTGACAGCAGGTCCTACCCTGGTGGGGGCCTGACAGCAGGTCCTACCCTGGTGGGGGCCTGACAGCAGGTCCTACCCTGGTGGGGGCCTGACAGCAGGTCCTACCCTGGTGGGGGCCTGACAGCAGGTCCTACCCTGGTGGGGGCCTGACAGCAGGTCCTACCCTGGTGGGGGCCTGACAGCAGGTCCTACCCTGGTGGGGGCCTGACAGCAGGTCCTACCCTGGTGGGGGCCTGACAGCAGGTCCTACCCTGGTGGGGGCCTGACAGCAGGTCCTACCCTGGTGGGGGCCTGACAGCAGGTCCTACTCTGTGTTGAGAAATGGCATTACCAGTTAAGTTTAAATATAGGGAAACTTAACTTAGAAAGACAGCTCATCGCCTGCACAGCCGCCCCTGCAGACGAGGTCTTGAGAAGCTGTCGAAATCATCTCTCAAAGGGCTGTAAAGAGTTATAATTTGTAAGATTATAAATTACCCCTAGGGGGTGTTATGTCAGCATATTTCATTCACTGATAGCTGACAAACTTACTTGTGTTGACTCAAAAGTCCGCACCTAACTGCCGACTATAGGTTGATTACAAACTCCTTGCGACTCAAGAACTGCGCAGTCCCCCGTACTACAAGAAATTCGTAACCTACCTTGCTCTTGTAGCGTGAGCTATGGTGTTCTTAACACCTTCGACAGGTATCGGTGACTTGATAGAAGCTGAAGTGTCCTTGGATGTCCACGTCTTCCATAGTCTAGGAATACGCACACTGGTACACTATGTTCCACAAGATTTGTCTTTATTGTTCACAATCTTATCACTAAAGAAGCTGATCACACTTCTCTTAAGTGTTTATTGTGTTTTATGAGACACTTTGTTCACACTAACGCACAGATCGTTCTTTGTTGGTTATCCTGGCGTCAGTGTTACTCTCAGTAGAGTCAAAAGTAATCTGAAGACGCCACAGCACCCCACGCCGTCACTGCCCCCAGCACAAAGGAAAAGCTGACATAGTACTTTTGCTTCCTTTCCACTTCCTCGATGAAGCAAAGCAGAATGTTTGTTTCTTGCTGTCTTAATCATAGACAACAATGTACACTATCTTTACCATGTTAATAAAGTGGGAGCAGGATTTTCCTTAATTGTCCTGCTAAGGCAAGAGATGAACTGTCTTATATTAAGCTACACTTTGCAACACAGGACCGCACGGAGCGTCAAGCCACGTCATATATTGGTACTGCATCTGGGGTCAATTACTTGCTGTAGCAGTAAACAAGATATTTGCCCCTTCTGAGAGGGCTGGGCCCCTCAGGGCTGAAAGGAGCTGAAAGGGCTGAAGGGGCTGATACCCCCCTCCTGGAGAAAATTTCTCCACACCCTGGTGGGGGCCTGACAGCAGGTCCTACCCTGGTGGGAGCCTGACAGCAGGTCCTACCCTGGTGGGCGCCTGACAACAGGTCCTACCCTGGTGGGGGCCTGACAGCAGGTCCTACCCTGGTGGGGGCCTGACAGCAGGTCCTACCCTGGTGGGAGCCTGACAGCAGGTCCTACCCTGGTGGGCGCCTGACAACAGGTCCTACCCTGGTGAGGGCCTGACAGCAGGTCCTACCCTGGTGGGGGCCTGACAGCAGGTCCTACCCTGGTGGGGGCCTGACAGCAGGTCCTACCCTGGTGGGCGCCTGACAACAGGTCCTACCCTGGTGGGGGCCTGACAGCAGGTCCTACCCTGGTGGGAGCCTGACAGCAGGTCCTACCCTGGTGGGCGCCTGACAACAGGTCCTACCCTGGTGGGGGCCTGACAGCAGGTCCTACCCTGGTGGGGGCCTGACAGCAGGTCCTACCCTGGTGGGGGCCTGACAGCAGGTCCTACCCTGGTGGGGGCCTGACAGCAGGTCCTACCCTGGTGGGGGCCTGACAGCAGGTCCTACCCCTGACGGGACAACCAGCAGGAAGGCAGGGCGAGGCGGGGCGGGGGACTGAACTCTTCCAAGAGGATGAGTTGTGGGTGAGTGGCAAGTGATGTGGGGACAGTACAAGTACTTCACACAAACTACTGCTTTGCGTTGCCTGTAAGCATTTTTAAGCCAGAAAACTCACTCGCAATTCTTAAAAACAAACATAAAATCATTGTTCTGCCCAAAATATTCTCCTAGAACTGTCGTAACAATTAATTTTAATTTACACTAGAAGATCAATGTTAAAATTACAAATTTGTTTTACATGTTTACAAGGAGAGAGAGAGAGAGGGAGAGGGAGAGAGAGAGAGAGAGAGAGAGAGAGAGAGAGAGACAGACAGACAGACAGACAGAGAGAATAAACTCGGTGTATATTTGACCGTCACCAGACTACAGCCACAACAGCAGGACTTCAAAGAGAGCTGGACAGGCTGAACACGTGGTCCAGCAACTGGCTTCTCGAATTCAACCCTGCCAAGTGCAAACTCATGAAGATTGGAGAAGGGCAAAGAAGGGCAGAGTATAGACTAGGTGGTCAAAGACTGCAAACCTCGCTCAAGGAAAGATCATGGGGTGACCATAACACCGAGCACGTCTCCGGAGGCACACATCAACCAGATAACTGCTGCAGTATGTGGGCGCCTGGCAAACCTGAGAATAACATTCCGATACCTTAGTAAGGAATCGTTCAAGGCACTGTACACTGTGTACGTCAGGCCCATACTGGAGTATGCAGCACCTGTTTGGAAACCACACCTGGTCAAGCACGTCAAAAAATTAGAGAAAGTACAAAGGTTTGCAACAAGGCTAGTTCCGGAGCTCAGGGTAATGTCCTACGAAGAAAGGTTGAGGGAAATCGGACTGACGACACTGGAGGACAAGAGGGTCAGGGGAGACATGATAACGACATACAAAATACTGCATGGAATAGATAAGGTGGATAGAGACAGGGTGTTCCAGAGAGGGGACACAAAAACAAGAGGTCACAATTGGAAGCTGAAGACTCAGACGAGTCACAGAGATGTTAGGAAGTATTTCTTCAGCAATAGAGTAGTCATGAAGTGGAATAGCCTAGCAAGGAGCAATACATAGCTTTAAGACGAGGTATGACAAAGCGCAGGAAGCAGAGAGAGAGAGAGAGAGAGAGAGAGAGAGAGAGAGAGAGAGAGAGAGAGAGAGAGAGAGAGAGAGAGAGAGGGAGGACCTAGTAGCGATCAGTGAAGAGGCGGGGCCAGGAGCTGAGTCTCGACCCCTGCAACCACAATTAGGTGAGTACACACAAACAGAGGCTAAGTGTTTATTGACAAGTGCCTCTGACAGCTAGTAACTACTATACATACCCTTCACAGATCAAGTGCCTATCAACAAGTGCCCTTAAGAACCAGAAACTAACAGATCAAAATAGGCCTGAGCTTGCTACCATCTGCAGCTCATAAGACTGCCATCCCCACGAGCCCCTTTGAGGCGGGGTAGATGGCAGACCAGAGGCCTAGCTTCTCCCTACGAGCCCCGTGAGGGCGGGGAATGTGGCTAGGCCTGGGGACACTTGGTCCCAAAGATGAGGAGGTACTGTACCTCCTCCCATGGGAGACTTAAGTCTCGAGACACTCCCCAGATAGGGAGCCAAGGCCGGGTCACCACTACTTGGAAAAGACCCGGGCCGGGAGAATACCGGCGAATAAAAAAAAAAAAAAAAAAAAAAAAAAAAAACAGATCAACCCCTGGTGCCTCGGGCCACAACTTCCACATTTACTCGTTTCCAACAATACGTCATTTGACGCAGAGTTTTTTTCCTTGGTAAAACTCGGCCCTGCTGCCACTGCCGGCGCTGTTTTGATACATCACTTTATAAGATCGACTCCGTGAGCTTCCTCAGTTTATTGACATACGATCAGCTGAAGGCAGCCATCACTCAGCAATTTATTGACGCAATCTTTGCAAAGGAAACCACATTCTATGTTTGCCATATTTTATAATTATACAAGATAACTGTAATCCATAAAAAAATAAAAAAATCTGTTTTTAGTTATAATTATGAATCTATAAATACCCGAATTGTAATAGTCAGTAATTCCTTTGTCCATTCAAAGCCCAATGTTTACAAGGCTTTAGTTGAGCCAGGAAAAGTTCCATTTCCCGAGGACCATAAGCTTCATATTTTTTGCACGAGGGGCTGTTGCTCCGCCGGTAAACCACTGCTGGATACCTCTGGATACGTGGACTAGCTAGCCCTCGGGGCTGCTGGCAAAACTTTGATGGAAGAACTGGTCAAAAGAAAAGTTGTGGTGATGGGCGGACGGTTCTTGAGAGAAACTCGCGACGCTGGAAGAAAACGGAGACATGTTAGCGTCTCCTGAGTAACTCTGCTAAACTGACTTACGCAACACGCTGCAACATTTTAAAAAACAAAAATATTATTTGTAACAGATGCAGTACACTGTAGGTATGATATTTTGAGAAACATTAAAATAAATACGGTTCTCACGTACTGCATTTTATGGTAATTTAAGTACAAATTCTTTAAAAAAATTGTGGTTACACTTTCAGTACCTGAAATTCAACAAAATATTTCTTATATATATATATATATATATATATATATATATATATATATATATATATATATATATATATATATATATATATATATATATATATATATATATATATATATATATATATATATATATATATATATATATATATATATATATATATATATATATATATATATATATATATATATATATATATATATATATATATATATATATATATATATATATATACAAGGAATTCACAAGAGCAGGCGAATTCCTTGCATTGTTAATATCTCTAGGAAGGCTTATGCATGCAGGGGATGAGATGAAAAGCTGTAAGCCTTCTCCCTGAAAGCTGGCTGCCTTGGATCAAAGTCTAGCGCAAGCTGGTATTGGTCAAGTGTGGGTTGATTGGTAAAGCACTGCGTACCTTGTTCCAAGGTTCGTAGGTTCGAGTCTCCTTCAGCCAGAGATCAGTGTTTGTGTATATTTCGCCTGCTCTTGCGAATTCCTTGTATATATATATATATATATATATATATATATATATATATATATATATATATATATTAACAAGTCAGCCGTCTCCCACCGAGGCAGGGTGACCCAAAAAGAAAGAAAATCCCCAAAAACAAAATGCTTTCTTCATTCAACACTTTCATCTCACTCACACATAATCACTGTTTTTGCAGAGGTGCTCAGAACACAACAGTTTAGAAGCATATACGTATAAACATACACAACATATCCCGAACCCCTCCTTTAGAGTGCAGGCATTGTACTTCCCATTTCCAGGACTCAAGTCCGGCTATATAAAAATAACCGGTTTCCCTGAATCCCTTCACTAAATATTACCCTGCTCACACTCCAACAGATCGTCAGGTCCCAAATACCATTCGTCTCCATTCACTCCTATCGAACACTCTCACGCACGCCTGCTGGAAGTCCAAGCCCCTCGCCCACAAAACCTCCTTTGCCCCTTCCTTCCAAACTTTTCGAGGACGACCCCTACCCCGCCTTCCTTCTCCTACAGATTTAAATGCTCTCCATGTCATTCTACTTTGATCCATTCTCTCTAAATGACCAAACCACCTCAACAACCCCTCTTCAGCCCTCTGACTAATACTTTTATTAACTCCACACACACACACACACACACAAACACACACACACACACACACACACACACACACACACACACACACACACACACAAACACACACACACACACACACTCACACACACACACACACACACACACACTCACACACACACACACACACACACACACACACACACACACACACACACACACAGGAGAAGAGTGGTGGAACACCTAGAAAGGAATGATCTCATCAACAGCAGCCAGCATGGTTTCAGGGACGGGAAATCCTGTGTCACAAACCTACTGGAGTTCTATGACATGGTGACAGCAGTAAGACAAGAGAGAGAGGGGTGGGTGGATTGCATTTTCTTGGACTGCAAGAAGGCGTTTGACACAGTTCCACACAAGAGATTGGTGCAAAAACTGGAGGACCAAGCAGGGATAACAGGGAAGGCACTACAATGGATCAGGGAATACTTGTCAGGAAGACAGCAGCGAGTCATGGTACGTGGCGAGGTGTCAGAGTGGGCACCTGTGACCAGCGGGGTCCCGCAGGGGTCAGTCCTAGGACCAGTGCTGTTTCTGGTATTTGTGAACGACATGACGGAAGGAATAGACTCTGAGGTGTCCCTGTTTGCAGATGACGTGAAGTTGATGAGAAGAATACACTCGATCGAAGACCAGGCAGAACTACAAAGGGATCTGGACAGGCTGCAGAACTGGTCCAGCAATTGGCTCCTGGAGTTCAATCCCACCAAGTGCAAAGTCATGAAGATTGGGGAAGGGCAAAGAAGGCCGCAGACGGAGTACAGTCTAGGGGGTCAGAGACTACAAACCTCACTCAAGGAAAAAGATCTTGGGGTGAGTATAACACCAGGCACATCTCCTGAAGCGCACATCAACCAAATAACTGCTGCAGCATATGGGCGCCTAGCAAACCTCAGAACAGCATTCCGACATCTTAATAAGGAATCGTTCAGGACCCTGTACACCGTATACGTTAGGCCCATATTGGAGTATGCGGCACCAGTTTGGAACCCACACCTAGCCAAGCACGTAAAGAAACTAGAGAAAGTGCAAAGGTTTGCAACAAGACTAGTCCCAGAGCTAAGAGGTATGTCCTACGAGGAGAGGTTAAGGGAAATCAACCTGACGACACTGGAGGACAGGAGAGATAGGGGGGACATGATAACGACATACAAAATACTGAGAGGAATTGACAAGGTGGACAAAAACAGGATGTTCCAGAGATTGGACACAGTAACAAGGGGACACAGTTGGAAGCTAAAGACACAGATGAATCACAGGGATGTTAGGAAGTATTTCTTCAGCCACAGAGTAGTCAGTAAGTGGAATAGTTTGGGAAGCGATGTAGTGGAGGCAGGATCCATACATAGCTTTAAGCAGAGGTACGATAAAGCTCACGGCTCAGGGAGAGTGACCTAGTAGCGATCAGTGAAGAGGCGGGGCCAGGAGCTCGGACTCGACCCCCGCAACCTCAACTAGGTGAGTACAACTAGGTGAGTACACACACACACACACACACACACACACACACACACACACACACACACACACACACACACACACACACACACACACGCACACACACATTGTTATTTATTAGCGACATATTTATTATTATTAAAGATTCGCCGGTATTCTCCCGGCCCGGGCCTTTTCCAAGTGGTGGCCCGGCCTTGGCTCCCTCTCTAGGGAGTGTCTGAGACCTAACTCTCCCATGGGAAGAGGCACAAGTACCCCCCCTCATCTTAGGGACCAACTGTCCACAGGCCTAGCTTGGCGTATTGAGAAGCTAGGCCTCTCTGGTCTGCCATCCCCGCCACAAGGGGGCTAATGGGAATGACAGTCTTGTGAGCTGGAAGCTTGGGCTCAGGCACCTACCCTACCCTAGAAGGGCTGGGCATGGTGTCGATAGATAGCGACATATTCTATTCTATTCTATTTAATTCCCCGGTATGGAGCGACATATGTATATATGTAAATAAAACCTGATATGAAACATTTAAATATAGCAATTACTTTTTAATATACAATTTAAGTCTTAATGTAAACTTTAATAAAAATATAAAGCCAATTTTAGCTTATATTTAAAAAAATGTTTTTTAAGAATGGCATTCAATAAATTTAGGCTGATTTACGAATCACTTTCAATACAAAATTGCTATATTAACAACTCTGTTGTAAAACATGACTATCAATTAAATTTTGCATGTGAAACAGGAATTAATTACATTACAAAGGTCATATTACATTTGTAAACTGCACAAGGGGGGAGGGAGCAACAAGAGTACATGTGATGTAAATATGCTTAGGAACATTTTAATATATGACGCTGTAAACTATACCAGCGGGAACATAGTGTGTGTAACATGGATTTAGACAAGTCTTAAGAGTGGATGAACTTAGTGATGCTAGAAGCATACTCCAGACATATAACATTAAGAAACAAGAAGAGAATTTTTCAAAGGCTGCAGACTTTCTCAAAAAAAAAAGAAACACTGGTTATAGAAATAGAAAGCCTCAGCTTAAACAAAATGCATTATACGAGTCCAGGAAAGATAGAGGACTCAGAGAAAGCCATTAATGAAATTTAAAGAAAGCCAAATACTGTTTTTGTTATATGCAAAATCCAGGACAATAACCACACCTGGTATTGAGTACTTTCTGAAAGTAGATGGAACCTGCTCTCATGATGACAAAGAAATGAGTGAAAAACTTAAGTTACAATACGACTCTGTGCTTAGTTAGTGAGTCATTAATCAAACTAAAGATTGCCAATCCAAATTAATTTTTCATGAGACCCAAAACTCTGCGTACACCTCCAAAATTTCTAACATAACCCTAATTGTACTCTACCTCGAGAACTGTATAGTCCTTGTGGCTTAGCGCTTCTTTTTGATTATAATAATAATAATCTACTTCGAGAAGCCATTCATAGCATTTTAACTTTCTAACAGAGTCTAGAGAGTAATAGTGAAAATAAGATCCGAGGCTGCCAACGTAAAACAAGCGCAACAAAGCGCAGCAGCAACCATGTTGATGTTGACACTGACATAAATCATAGCATCGTACCATCTTTACCGAGTGGCAGCCACTGAGGATACAGTAAATTTTAAGCTGATATAAATCAGGTCTTCCAGTAGGTCACAGAAAATAATATAATGTTTAATAACAATAAATTTCAGTTACTCTGCTGGGGATAAACTGGAGAAATGAGGAAGGTGGTATTAAAGAAACCGGAACCACTTAATAGGGAGGAAGATTACTATAAAGGACTTAAAAGTGATAATGTCAAAAGATTTCATAATTTAAAATCACAGTGTTATTATCACAGCAGCGAGAATAATGATAGGCTGGATAACTAGAACCTTCAAAACAAGGGATGCTAAGCCAATAAAGATACTCTTTAAGTCACTTCTCTCTAGGCTGGAATAATGCTATGCACTAGTAGTACACTCGAAGGTAATTGAAACAGTAAGTCTGAAGAATGTACAGAGAACTTTCACTGTCTGTATAAGAACATAAGAACATAAGAAAGGAGGAACACTGCAGGAGGCCTGTTGGCCCATACTAGGCAGGTCAAACACTTAAAATTACTGACAACATTTTAAGTCCCTCGAACTGCTTGTATTACTTTAAGAATTCTGGAAAACTGATCCCAAATCTGCACACCGAAATTACTCCCTATGAAAAACAGGGTTGTAATATTTGATAATTCAATAAGTATAAAGGGACCAAGACTTTTCAACACTCTTCATTATACATAAATAAACCCCTGGCAGTCTTTAGAAGGGAACTAGATATGTTTCTCAAATTAATTCCTAATTAGCCGAGCTGTGGTACGTAGGCTGTACAACGTGTAGCTAGCAATAACAATATGGTTTATCAGGCCATTAACCAAGAGACCTGGCCGCAGGGGCCATAGGGGCCGCAATGACCCTAGGGGGCTGTGACTCCCAAAATCAAGTTCAGGTAACCCTCAGGTGTAATTACATTTGTAATATCACATTAGATGATGTTAACTACGTCTGCGCAATAATTACATTAATAATTACATCTGACATTAACTGATGAAAAGTTTTCACCTTAATAATAATTAAAAGTTTAATATGCAAACATTTAAAAGTTCACTTTTAATAACATTTAAAAGTTCACTTTTAATAACATTTAAAATTCACTTTACAATAACATTTAAAAGTTCACATCATAACATTTTAAAAGTTCACATCATAACACTTAAAAGTTCACATCATAACATTTTAAAAGTTCACATCATAACATTTAAAAAGTTCACATCATAACATTTAAAAGTTCACATCATAACATTTAAAAAGTTCACATCATAACATTTAAAAGTTCACATCAAAACATTTAAAACTTACTCACAATAATTAGCTTCAAACAGAGCACCTGAGGGATAACAGGTAACTAGACGTGACATACAAGAATGCTATACAATAACGACAAGATGAAGATTTACACATGTGCATCATCTGGGTATCATTATTGTAGACGTTTCACCATACATATTCAAGGACATAATTTGAAGACAGTAGAACTATATACAAAAGATGAGGTAATCAGTCCCTCAGTCTTGGAGTTGGTGTGAAGAGCACCATAGTCGCGAAGACTCTGGACCAGAGGTAAGGAAGTTGGCGCCTACGGTGTGAAGAACACGACTACGTGACTCCAAGGCTGAGGGACTGTTTACCTCATCTTCTGTATATAGTTCTACTGTCTTCAAATTATGTCCTGGAATCTGTATTGATAAAGCTACTGACCAACTGGGCTGTGGTTCATACGTCAGCTTGCGTGCGGCCAGCAATAACAGCTTGGTTGATAAGATCCTGATCCACCATGAGCCCTGGTCTCAAACCGAGCCGCGGGGGCGTTGACCCCCGAAATCCTCTCCAGGTAAACTCCAGGATGGCGAAACGTCTACAATAAAGACAGTCAGATGTTGTACATGTGTCTAAATCTTCACCCAGACGTGATCCTAGGAAGGAGAAGTGGGAGGGGGGGGGGAGGTCGGTAGCGCCATCTCCTCAGATCAAGAGCCCCTGAAGCAACCTGCATAACATTCCACCTGGCAAGGAACAGTGTTACACAAGCGGCACCAGTTGAAATTGCAACATGCGTTACATGTAACAATTACCTTTGTACCCGATCCTTGGTAATTACACCGTTGCTGAATGGTGCTGGAAAGGTAATTACACGTGCATGATAATTGGTGCTACAAAGATGCATGATAATGGTCCTACAAAGGTGCATGATAATGGCGCTACAAATGTGTATGATAAGGGTGCTACAAAGGTAATTACATGCACATAATAATGGTGCATGATAATGGTACTACAAAGGTGCATGTTAATGGTGCTACAAAGGTGCATGATAATGGTGCTATACATGTGCATGATAAGGGTGCTACAAAGGTAATTACATGAGCATGACAATGACGCTATAAAGGTGCATGATAAATGTCACATAGGTAATTACAGGTACATGATAATGGCGCTATAAAGGTGCATGATAATGGTGTAATAAAAGGAATTACAGATGCATGATAATGGTGCTAGAAAGGTAATTACAGGTGCATGATAATGGTGCTAGAAAGGTAATTACAGGTGCATGATAATGGTGCTAGAAAGGTAATTACAGGTGCATGATAATGGTGCTAGAAAGGTAATTACAGGTGCATGATAATGGTGCTAGAAAGGTAATTACAGGTGCATGATAATGGTGCTAGAAAGGTAATTACAGGTGCATGATAATGGTGCTAGAAAGGTAATTACAGGTGCATGATAATGGTGCTAGAAAGGTAATTACAGGTGCATGATAATGGTGCTAGAAAGGTAATTACAGGTGCATGATAATGGTGCTAGAAAGGTAATTACAGGTGCATGATAATGGTGCTAGAAAGGTAATTACAGGTGCATGATAATGGTGCTAGAAAGGTAATTACAGGTGCATGATAATGGTGCCAGAAAGGTAATTACAGGTGCATGATAATGGTGCTAGAAAGGTAATTACAGGTGCATGATAATGGTGCCAGAAAGGTAATTACAGGTGCATGATAATGGTGCTATAAAAATACGTAAAAAAATTGCATTATTACTAATATTTATTACATTATACAGATGTTCCTAAATATAAACATTATAATAATAATAATAATAATAATAATAATAATAATAATAATAATAATAATAATTATTATTATTATTATTATTATTATTATTATTATTATTATTATTATTATTATTATTATTAAATCTGCAGAATTCATCACCGCTGTTTTCCTAAAACTTGAAACATTATTAAACTTTGACGTGTCTGAATGAACATAATTGAACTTTGATCTGTCTGAACATTACTGAACTCTCACGTGTCTGAACATTATTGAACATTGACCTGTCTGAACATTATTGAACTTTCACCTGTTTGAACATCACTGAACTCTGACTTGTCTGAATGAACATAATTGAACTTTGGCCTGTCTGAACGTTATTGAACATTGACCTGTCTGAGCGTTACTGAACTTTGACCTGTCTGAACGTTATTGAACATTGACCTGTCTGAGCGTTACTGAACTTTGACCTGTCTGAACATCATTGAACATTGACCTGTTTGAGCGTTACTGAACTTTGACCTGTCTGAACATTATTGAACATTGACCTGTTTGAACATTACGGAACTTTAAGTCAGCAGTTTGAACCTGAATAAAACTTACTTATGAACGCCATTATATATAATTATATATATTACAGGAGCATGATAATAATGCTACGAATGTAATTTGATGAGAACATTACATTTATCTACAAGTGGATATTAATAATAATACAAAAGTAACTGCAATGGAAGAATTACCTTTGTTTCAGATGCGTAATAATGGCGCTACGAATGTAATTAAAACGCGAGAAATTACCTTTGTCACAGATGAGCGAAAATGACGCAATGAAAGTCATTAGACGCGATAATTACCTTTAGTACAGGTGCGTGATAATGGCGCTTCGAATGTAATTAAAACGCTAGAATTACCTTTGGCAGAGGTAGTAATTGGAGGGCAAGGAACAGAAGATGTAATTGGGTATGCGACACCGTTCTACCTCAGCAAGGTTGGTTAAAGGCGACCTCCTGCCGCTAGTTACCTCGTGGCGACCTCCGGCCCCAAGTTACCGCGTGGTGACCTCCTTCCCCTAGTTACTTCGTGGCGGCCTCTCACCTCAAGGCAGTCGTAATCCAGCCATCTTGGGATTTTTTGTGCCCCTTTGAACGTATTTCCCTCCTCACTAGCTTGTTTAGTGCCTTGACCTCTCTTGACCTGTCTGGGTCCCTCTCACATGCCTGGGCCTATATGATCTGTCGAGGCTCTTCACTTATTTCTTGACCTCTAGTGCTGGGTTCCTCCTTGAGCTCTAGTGCTGGGTTCCTCCTTGACCTCTAGTGCTGGGTTCCTCCTTGACCTCTAGTGATGGGTTCCTCCTTGGCCTCTAGTGCTGGGCTCCTCCTTGACCTCTAGTGCTGGGTTTCTCCTTGACCTCTAGTGCTGGGTTCCTCCTTGACCTCTAGTGCTGGGTTCCTCCTTGACCTCTAGTGCTGGGTTTCTCCTTGACCTCTAGTGCTGGGTTCCTCCTTGACCTCTAGTGCTGGGTTCCTCCTTGAGCTCTAGTGCTGGGTTCCTCCTTGGCCTCTAGTGCTGGGTTCCTCCTTGACCTCTAGTGCTGGGTTCCTCCTTGACCTCTAGTGCTGGGTTCCTCCTTGACCTCTAGTGCTGGGTTCCTCCTTGACCTCTAGTGCTGGGTTCCTCCTTGACCTCTAGTGCTGGATTCCTCCTTGACCTCTAGTGCTGGGTTCCTCCTTGACCTCTAATGTTGGGTTCCTCCTTGACCTCTTGTGCTGGGTTCCTCCTTAACCTCTAGTGCTGGGTTCCTCCTTGACCTCTAGTGCTGGGTTCCTCCTTGACCTCTAGTGCTGGGTTCCTCCTTGACCTCTTGTGCTGGGTTCCTCCTTGACCTCTAGTGCTGGGTTCCTCCTTGACCTCTAGTGCTGGGTTCCTCATTGACCTCTAGTGCTGGGTTCCTCCTTGACCTCTAGTGCTGGGTTCCTCCTTGACCTCTAGTGCTGGGTTCCTCCTTGACCTCTAGTGCTGGATTCCTCCTTGACCTCTAGTGCTGGGTTCCTCCTTGACCTCTAGTGTTGGGTTCCTCCTTGACCTCTTGTGCTGGGTTCCTCCTTAACCTCTAGTGCTGGGTTCCTCCTTGACCTCTAGTGCTGGGTTCCTCCTTGACCTCTAGTGCTGGGTTCCTCTTTGACCTCTAGTGCTGGGTTCCTCATTGACCTCTTGTGCTGGGTTCCTCCTTGATCTCTAGTGCTGGGTTCCTCCTTGACCTCTAGTGCTGGGTTCCTCCTTGACCTCTAGTGCTGGGTTCCTCCTTGGACTCTCCTCATGTCAAAGTTTAAGATAAGTTTAAGATCAACCTTATCTCAACCTTCCCAGGAAATATCGTCATTGTCCTCTAAACCGTAATAAACATTATTTATAATTTGATCTGCCTGACTTGCAGTGTTTCTCGCGAAGAACATAAGAAGGCTCACTGCAACAGGCCTACTGGAGCATATTGTGTGGAGACACTTATTTATAGTTCAGTCCATGCTAGTCAGGTTCAAGTTACCTACTGGCCCAAGCTAGTCGGGTCCAAGTCACATCCACCTAAGAAGGAAGTAACAATGTACCAGACCTACTGGTATTACTCCAGCCACAGTATTGTGCCTTTATGCTCTTTAATATCATTCTGTTTCCTATATGAGGTAAATGGTTTAGGGATACCGACAATGTGTGGAAAAAGACACTTATGTACAGCTCAGGACATTTATTGTAGGAACGTATCGCCACGAGTTGCGTCTTCAGTCCTAATTAGGACTAAAAACGCGTCCTTTATTAATTATTCTGAAATGTACAAAAGTTTGTTTTTGTCGACATATCTTCTTACAGTTTTGCTTGACTGCTGTTCCCTCAGCACATTACTACAGATTGCTGGCGGAAGGCACAAGATATTTCGGAGATCCCCAGGGAGAACACTAGCTGACAGGCGTGCACTTCTTCCCACCGCCAACACTGCCGCTACAGTTGAAACCATTCTCCACGAAGGTAATACTGAAGTGAGTGGAAGTGACTCTGCTTTCCTCGAAAACCATTGAATGACATCACTAGATCCTGTATCCGCAATACATCTAACAACACGGCTGCAGTCGTCACCATTCCTGGTGCCGGAGGCAATAAATTCCTCCTACGGGAGACAATGCATGATCACAACACACAACTCCAAGGCCATAAACAAGAGTATGGAACATACAATACCAACAATGTGTGTGACATAAAGGGACTATACTATACACCTCATGGCCTGAGACAGAGCCAGACTAGCGCTCCAGGATGATCACATCGGGAGAAAGTGTGTGGAAGCTGCATTCATCAACACTATATTCATCAACATCAATACTATAAAACAGAAGTCAAGGAACATGTGCAATGAAGATACCCAGATGTTGCACATGTGTCTAATTTTCATCTTGTTGGTATTATATACCATTCTTGTACAGATGTCTAGGAGCATTCACGTTTGCAAAACCTTTGGCGAAAACTCAACGTCAGAGGGCAGCAGGTAAGGTCACCCACGTAGCAGCACAAGTCCATAACCCGTGTATCTCACCTTACTGGTCACCTGACTAGCTTACATTTCAGGGTAACTCCTCCTAAGTTCTAGGACAATTTCTTACATAGCGTTTTCAGCAAATTTCTCCATGTACACTGTATAAGTTAGCCTAGATTGTTGTATACTAATAAAAATAACCAATACCCCCATGCCAATAAACGAATTTTGATTAAAAAGAGAAATGCTAAAAAATGTAATGTGAAGAGTGAACAGAACAGCAGTATCGTCCAAACTCAACAATAGTCAGATAATCACTTTTTAAGGCTCGTGAAGAGTCACATCCCGCTGTCTTAGCCACACTCAGATACTGACGTCTATTAACAATGAGATGTATACACAGACATGTTGTGGTGGCAGATGGTGATGGTGGCAGGTGGTGATGGTGGCACGTGGTGATGGCAGGTGGTGTACACCTCACCATCTACATACATCACCTATTAACCCTGACAATGGTGAACAAGACACATTTGCAACACTTGGTTATCTTCATTGCTGACATATTTCGCTTTCACAACAAGCTTCTTCAGTGGAAAATAACCGAATACGCCACTGGAGACAGTAGTATTAGTAGTTTTGAGGTGATCAGTCCCTCAGGTGGGACTGCGGGACTGACCACCTACTACCAAACCTAAGGGACTGATCATCTGAAAACTACTGCCACTGTCTCCAGTGTTGTATTCGGCTGTATTCTACTGAAGAAGTCTGCTGCAAAAGTCTCAGTCATCAACTTATCGGTATTGTGCACCATCAATAATACCAAGAAAATGTTGCTATTATTATTACTATTATTGTTATTGGTAAACTCGTTGGGGGTCATACACACCTGGCGACTGGCAGGTTTGCACTCAGGTGTGATGCAAGGATGAATAAGACAACTCCTAATTTCTTGAATCAAGAATCTTTCACCATAATAAAAATGTCTTTCAACTACACGAGGGTCATTACAGCTGCACCTAACCTGATTACCACTAGTCAAGAATACCTTAATACTCGTACCTAAAATAGGGATTAAAACCACAATTCTCGGCAGATATACATACCTTACGGTGTATATATATATATATATATATATATATATATATATATATATATATATATATATATATATATATATATATATATATATATATATATATATATGGGTCCCATATCGCATCAAAATCCATCCCTCTCTCTCAGGAAAATAAAACTAAAGTGATGTAAATTATTTATTTGATCATTTTTAAATTGGATCAAAACTAATCTAGCAATCTAGCCTAATACTGATCAAATTTACGTAACATTTAAAAGATTTATTTACTTAATTAACGTAAGAATTTCCGTAGCTTCAGTTTTGTTTTGGGAGGAGAGAGGAGGAGGGAGGGGGAAGGGGAGGGAGGGGGAAGGGGAGGGAGGGGGAAGGGGAGGGAGGGGGAAGGGGTGGGAGGGGAAGGGGAGGGAGGAACACATTTTTCCAGGACACCCCCACCCCCTCTATTTTTATATATTTGTAATCAGGTCGCACAAAGTCGTACCACCCAAAAAAACATATTAATAAGTCTGGTCTGGTGATGGCAGTTACCCGGACAATAAATAGCGTGGCCACTAACCCTACTAGGCTTCCTTTAGTGGCAGTAAGTGGCGCCACTAACCGCACAATCGCTACTAAACTACTGATATGAGAGGCTTCGTCTGCGGCCACTTGCTTCATATGAGGAACCCTACAAACTTTACCGATATCCAGAGCCCTGATTGAATTCTTGAGAGCTTCAACTTGTGTGACAATGGATGACTCGGAGACGAACATAAGGTCGAGTTTTAGGCAATAAAGGAGAAGGAATTAGCCCACCTGGTGTCCCGGAGTGTGCTGAGGTTGAGTCTCAGCTCCTGGCTCTACTTCTTAAACTGGCCGTTATTAGTTCACTCACTCCTGGCTTCGTGAACCCTATCATATCTATTCTTAAAGCTGTGCACAGAACCTGCCTCTACAAATTCGTTAGTCTGCCATTCAATTTCCTGACCACTCCAAGGTCAGGAAAAAAATAATTCTTGACATCCTTGTGATTAATTAGTGTGGCCTTATGTACCTACTTCCCTCTCGAACAGCTTGATCTTGTCCACCTTATCAGTTCGTCTGAGTACGGGCGGGGATTGAACTCGCGAATAGTGAGTAGTAAAACTCCAGACTAGCGTGTTGAGTATTCTGTACTTGGTTATCATGTCTTCCCTTGCCCTACTGTCATCTAATGTTATCAACAATAACTCCGTTAATCTCTGCCCATAACTCAAGCCCTCACCTCCGGTACTAGTCTCGTTGCAGACTTCTTCACTTTCTGAGATTTCTAAAAGCTAATATCAGAAGCGGCAATGCGCACACGCTGTTAAGTTATCAGCTGTGTATCAGGCAATATAATCGCTACTAAGACCACACCGAAGTCATTCTCTTTGAGCGAGGTTTATAACATAAGAACGTAACTTTTGCCTCCACCAAATCTGTACTCTGTTTCTGGTCTTCATTTGCCCCCCCAATTCTTATAATTTTGCACTTCCTGGGGTTGAATTCCGATAGCTTACTTGTCAGACCACTCTTGCAGTTTGTTTAGATCTTCCTAAAATTTATACAATACCGACGAAGTTAATAAGATATGTGCAATATGGGGATTTTGATTGCAGAAACGTTATCAGAAACAGCACCAGCCTTAAGATTGACCCTTGTGGAACCCCGTCCATCACAGGCGCCCACTCTGGCATCTCGTCATGTACCATCACTCGTTGTTTCCTTCTTGTCAGATATTCTCTGATCTATGGTAGTGCCTTTCTTGTTATTCCTGTCTGCTCCTCTAGCTTTTGCACTAATGTCTTGTGCGGAACTGCGTCAAAAGCCTTGCAGTCTACCCACGCCTCTTTCTCCTGTCTTACTTCTGTCACCTTGTCGTAAAACTCCAGCAGGATTTTCCCTCCCTGAAGCCGTGCTGGTTATCGTTTATAATCTTATTCCTTTCTAGGTGCTCCACCAGTCTTTTCCTGATAAGCTTCTCCATGACTTTGCATACTATACTAAACTGTGTATATGTGTATACTCACCTAGTTGTGGTTCCAGGGGTCGAGGCACAGCTCCTGGCCCCGCCTCTTCACTGGTCGCTACTAGGTCACACTTCCTGCTCCAGGCGCTTTATCATACCTCTTCTTAAAATGTGTGTGTGTGTGTGTGTGTGTGTGTGTGTGTGTGTGTGTGTTGATCCCCTGCTGGGAGACTCACCAGGTGTCTCCACCTGCAAATTTGTTCTGGTAATCACACTTTCTCTCAATTCTTGTTTCCGACCCACTACACAGTTAATATCTGGAGGGAACTCTGGCTGAGGCCGTTCACATCTCTGGTAATTCCTACACTGCTAATATTATAACAGTCCAGCTAAGACAAACAGTATAAAACAACAACTCGATGAACACTCAAGACACAAAATGCAGTGTCGCCCACTGCATGAGCGAAACGTTGTGGATAGAGGATCTCATTACAGTGTATCTGAAAATAGGTTGGGCAAATATTTTTGTAATGGGACTGGGTTGAAGAAAGACTGGCCTAGTATGGGCCAGTAGGTCTTCTGTAGTGTTCCTCCTTACGTTCTTATCTGTCTGCATTAACAAGAGTGGAATTAATTGCAGGGTGATAACTCAGGCTGATGGGCTCAGTCCCGGGCTTAAATCTCTCACACTTCACTGACTTCTTCACCAGTCTCACTTCACTGACATCTTCACCAGTCACATCACACTGACATCTTCATCAGTCTTACCACACTGACATCTTCACCAGTTACAACACACTGACATCTTCACCTGTCTCACTAGACCTAGATCTTCATCATTGTCACTACACTGGCATCTTCACCAGTCTCACCACACTGACATCTTCACCAGTCTCACTTCACTAGTCTCACCACACTGACATCTTCACTAGTCTCATCACACTGACATCTTCACCAGTCTCACCACACTGACATATTCGCTAGTCTCACCACACTGACATCACTAGTCTCACCACACTGACATCTTCATCAGTATCACGACACTGACATCTTCACCAGTCTCTTCACACTGATATCTTCACCAGTTACATCACACTGACATCTTCACCAGTCTCACCACACTGATATCTTCACCAGTCTCACCACATTGACATCTTCACCAGTCTCATCACACTGACATCTTCACGAGTCACATCACACTGACATCTTCACCAGTCACATCACACTGACATCTTCACCAGTTACATCACACTGACATCTTCACCAGTCACATCACACTGACATCTTCACCAGTCGCATCACACTGACATCTTCAACAGTCTCACCACACTGACGTCTTCACCAGTCACATCACACTGACATCTTCACCAGTCACATCACACTGACATCTTCACCACACTCACCACACTGACATCTTCACCAGACACATCACACTGACATCTTCACCAGTCTCACCACACTGACATCATCGCCAGTCACATCACACTGACATCTTCATTAGTCACATCACACTGACATCTTCACCAGCCACATCACACTGACATCTTCACCAGTCACATCACACTGACATCTTCACCAGTCTCACTACACTGACATCTTTACCAGTCTCACCACACCGACATCATCACCAGTCACATCACATTGACATCTTCACTACTCTCACCACACTGACATCATCACCAGTCACATCACACTGATATCATCACCAGTCACATCACACTGACATCTTCACCAGTCACATCACACTGACATCTTCACCAGTTACATCACTGCTCCACTCGACCAGATCACCATCAGTTTTGCATTTCTCAACTCTGTCTATTGTCGCTCTTCAAAGCCTTGATGCTGGTGAAGGGCTCCTGATCCAAGGAATCAGAGTTACCCACCGATGCGTTTTATACATCCCGTTGAATATAATTAAAATAACAACAAAAACAATAACAATAATAATAATAATAATAATAATAATAATAATAATAATAATAATAATAATAATAATAATAATAATAATAATAATATTTATTATTATCTATTTCTCTTTTCTACTCACCTTGTTCTCGTTGTGGGGTTGATTTACAGCTCCTGGCCCCGCCTCCCCACCACTATCGACGGAACTCTTCACTATGTCATCCCACTTTCTTACCCCGCTGAAAATAGAGAAAAATTTCTTGATGTCTCTGTGCCACACTTTGGTTTTTTATTTCTTTTTCTTTATCCCTGGTGTCTCCTGCCAGCCTCCATGTATGCTTCTTTATCCCTGGTGTCTCCTGCCAGCCTCCATGTATGCTTCTTTATCCCTGGTGTCTCCTGACAGCCTCCATGTATGCTTCTTTATCCCTGGTGTCTCCTGCCAGCCTCCATGTATGCTTCTTTATCCCTGGTGTCTCCTGCCAGCCTCCATGTATGCTTCTTTATCCCTGGTGTCTCCTGCCAGCCTCCATGTATGCTTCTTTATCCCTGGTGTCTCCTGACAGCCTCCATGTATGCTTCTTTATCCCTGGTGTCTCCTGCCAGCCTCCATGTATGCTTCTTTATCCCTGGTGTCTCCTGCCAGCCTCCATGTATGCTTATTTATCTCTGGTGTCTCTTGACAGCCTCCATGTATGCTTCTTTATCCCTGGTGTCTCTTGACAGCCTCCATGTATGCTTCTTTATCTCTGGTGTCTCTTGACAGCCTCCATGTATGCTTCTTTATCTCTGGTGTCTCTTGACAGCCTCCATGTATGCTTCTTTATCTCTGGTGTCTCTTGACAGCCTCCATGTATGCTTCTTTATCTCTGGTGTCTCTTGACAGCCTCCATGTATGCTTCTTTATCTCTGGTGTCTCTTGACAGCCTCCATGTATGCTTCTTTATCTCTGGTGTCTCTTGACAGCCTCCATGTATGCTTCTTTATCTCTGGTGTCTCCTGACAGCCTCCATGTATGCTTCTTTATCCCTGGTGTCTCTTGACAGCCTCCATGTATGCTTCTTTATCTCTGGTGTCTCCTGACAGCCTCCATGTATGCTTCTTTATCCCTGGTGTCTCTTGACAGCCTCCATGTATGCTTCTTTATACCTGGTGTCTCTTGACAGCCTCCATGTATGCTTCTTTAACCCTGGTGTCTCTTGACAGCCTCCATGTATGCTTCTTTATCCCTGGTCGCTCCTGACAGCCTCCATGTATGCTTCTTTAACCCTGGTGTCTCCTGACAGTCTCCATGTATGCTTCTTTAACCCTGGTGTCTCCTGCCAGCCTCCATGTATGCTTCTTTATCCCTGGTGTCTCCTGCCAGCCTCCATGTATGCTTCTTTATCCCTGGTGTCTCCTGACAGCCTCCATGTATGCTTCTTTATCCCTGGTGTCTCCTGCCAGCCTCCATGTATGCTTCTTTATCCCTGGTGTCTCCTGCCAGCCTCCATGTATGCTTCTTTATCTCTGGTGTCTCTTGACAGCCTCCATGTATGCTTCTTTATCCCTGGTGTCTCTTGACAGCCTCCATGTATGCTTCTTTATCTCTGGTGTCTCTTGACAGCCTCCATGTATGCTTCTTTATCTCTGGTGTCTCTTGACAGCCTCCATGTATGCTTCTTTATCTCTGGTGTCTCTTGACAGCCTCCATGTATGCTTCTTTATCTCTGGTGTCTCTTGACAGCCTCCATGTATGCTTCTTTATCTCTGGTGTCTCTTGACAGCCTCCATGTATGCTTCTTTATCTCTGGTGTCTCTTGACAGCCTCCATGTATGCTTCTTTATCTCTGGTGTCTCCTGACAGCCTCCATGTATGCTTCTTTATCCCTGGTGTCTCTTGACAGCCTCCATGTATGCTTCTTTATCTCTGGTGTCTCCTGACAGCCTCCATGTATGCTTCTTTATCCCTGGTGTCTCTTGACAGCCTCCATGTATGCTTCTTTATACCTGGTGTCTCTTGACAGCCTCCATGTATGCTTCTTTAACCCTGGTGTCTCTTGACAGCCTCCATGTATGCTTCTTTATCCCTGGTCGCTCCTGACAGCCTCCATGTATGCTTCTTTAACCCTGGTGTCTCCTGACAGTCTCCATGTATGCTTCTTTAACCCTGGTGTCTCCTGCCAGCCTCCATGTATGCTTCTTTATCCCTGGTGTCTCCTGACAGCCTCCATGTATGCTTCTTTATCCCTGGTGTCTCCTGACAGCCTCCATGTATGCTTCTTTAACCCTGGTGTCTCCTGACAGCCTCCATGTATGCTTCTTTATCCCTGATCGCTCCTGACAGCCTCCATGTATGCTTCTTTAACCCTGGTGTCTCCTGACAGCCTCCATGTATGCTTCTTTAACCCTGGTGTCTCCTGCCAGCCTCCATGTATGCTTCTTTATCCCTGGTGTCTCCTGACAGCCTCCATGTATGCTTCTTTATCCCTGGTGTCTCCTGACAGCCTCCATGTATGCTTCTTTATCCCTGGTGTCTCCTGACAGCCTCCATGTATGCTTCTTTATCCCTGGTGTCTCCTGCCAGCCTCCATGTATGCTTCTTTATCCCTGGTGTCTCCTGCCAGCCTCCATGTATGCTTCTTTATCCCTGGTGTCTCCTGACAGCCTCCATGTATGCTTCTTTATCCCTGGTGTCTCCTGCCAGCCTCCATGTATGCTTCTTTATCCCTGGTGTCTCCTGCCAGCCTCCATGTATGCTTCTTTATCCCTGGTGTCTCCTGCCAGCCTCCATGTATGCTTCTTTATCCCTGGTGTCTCCTGACAGCCTCCATGTATGCTTCTTTATCCCTGGTGTCTCCTGACAGCCTCCATGTATGATTCTTTATCCCTGGTGTCTCCTGCCAGCCTCCATGTATGCTTCTTTATCCCTGGTGTCTCCTGACAGCCTCCATGTATGCTTCTTTATCCCTGGTGTCTCCTGACAGCCTCCATGTATGCTTCTTTATCCCTGGTGTCTCCTGACAGCCTCCATGTATGCTTCTTTATCCCTGGTGTCTCCTGCCAGCCTCCATGTATGCTTCTTTATCCCTGGTGTCTCCTGACAGCCTCCATGTATGCTTCTTTATCCCTGGTGTCTCCTGACAGCCTCCATGTATGCTTCTTTATCCCTGGTGTCTCCTGACAGCCTCCATGTATGCTTCTTTATCCCTGGTGTCTCCTGACAGCCTCCATGTATGCTTCTTTAACCCTGGTGTCTCCTGACAGCCTCCATGTATGCTTCTTTAACCCTGGTGTCTCCTGACAGCCTCCATGTATGCTTCTTTAACCCTGGTGTCTCCTGACAGCCTCCATGTATGCTTCTTTAACCCTGGTGTCTCCTGACAGCCTCCATGTATGCTTCTTTAACCCTGGTGTCTCCTGACAGCCTCCATGTATGCTTCTTTAACCCTGGTGTCTCCTGCCAGCCTCCATGTATGCTTCTTTAACCCTGGTGTCTCCTGACAGCCTCCATGTATGCTTCTTTATCCCTGGTGTCTCCTGACAGCCTCCATGTATGCTTCTTTATCCCTGGTGTCTCCTGACAGCCTCCATCTAGGTTTCCCTTGTCCCTGGTCCGCTTCTCTTAAACTGTGTATATTCTTCCCTGTTAATGACTCTGAGTATTTTGTACGTCACGATTATGTCACCTTCGTTTCTCCAGCTCTCCAAGGTAATCAAATTCAGTTTCCTTTATGGTCGTAAGTGACTGTTGGGAGTTGAAAAGGCAGTACATAGGCTCGCCAGAGTCTCGTATGCCTCCTGTGTTAGTGGATATATGCGTATCTCAGTATCCTGCTTACCCCTACATCCTCCTACTTGTTTGTAACCTTCAACCATTTTCCCGCTAGGTCGTATACGGTGTGTGGTCTCTCTTCCCTTGCCCTGTCTTCTTAACGATGTGATTTCTTGAGTTGAATTCCTGAAAACCATTGTGTGAGTCCTACTACTGTCTGACCAGAACTTCCTGTAGTACGTGTGTACTCACCTAGTTGTACTCACCTAGTTGTACTCACCTAGTTGAGGTTGCAGGGGTCGAGTCCTATCTTCTGGCCCCGCCTCTTCACTGGTCGCTACTAGGTCACTCTCCCTGAACCGTGAGCTTTATCATACCTCTGCTTAAAGCAATGTATGGATCCTGCCTCCACTACATCGCTTCCCAAACTATTCCACTTCCTGATTACTTTGTGGCTGAAGAAATACTTCCTAACATCCCTGTGATTCATCTGTGTCTTCAACTTCCAACTGTTTCCCCTTGTTGCTGTGTCCCATCTCTGGAACATCCTGTCTTTGTCCACCTTGTCAATTCCTCTCAGTATTTTTTATGTCGTTATCATGTTCCCCCTATCTCTCCAATCCTCCAGTGTCGTCAGGTCAATTTCTCTTAACCTTTCCTAGTAGGACATACCCCTTAGCTCTGGGACTAGCCTTGTTGCAAACCTTTGCACTTTCTCTAGTTTCTTTACGTGCTTGGGTTCCAAACTGGTTCGGCATACTTCAATATGGGCCTAACGTACACGGTGTACAGGGTCCTGAACGATTCCTTATTAAGATGTCGGAATGCTGTTCTGAGGTTTGCTAGGCGCCCATATGCTGCAGCAGTTATTTGGTTGATGTGCGCTTCAGGAGAAGTGCCTGGTGTTATACTCACCCCAAGATCTTTTCCCTTGAGTGAGGTTTGTAGTCTCTGGCCCCCTACACTGTACTCCGTCTGCGGTCTTCTTTGCCCTTCCCCAATCTTCATGACCTTGCACTTGGTGGGGTTGAACTCCAGGAGCCAATTGCTGGACCAGGTTTGCAGCCTGTCCAGATCCCTTTATAGTTCTGCCTGGTCTTCGATCGAATGAATTCTTCTCATCAACTTCACGTCATCTGCAAACAGGGACACTTCGGAGTCAGTTCCTTCCGCCATGTCGTTCACAAATACCAGAAACAGCACTGGTCCTAGGACTGACCCCTGTGGGACCCCGCTGGTCACAGGTGCCCACTCTGACACCTTGCCACGTACCACGACTCGCTGCTGTCTTCCTGACAAGTATTCCCTGATCCATTGTGGTGCCTTCCCTGTTATCCCTGCTTGGTCCTCCAGTTTTTGCACTAATCTCTTGTGTGGAACTGTGTCAAACGCCTTCTTGCAGTCCAAGAAAATGCAATCCACCCACCCCTCTCTCTCTTGTCTTACTGCTGTCACCATGTCATAGAACTCCAGCAGGTTTGTGACACAGGATTTCCCGTCCCTGAAACCATGTTGGGTGCTGTTGATGAGATCATTCCTTTCTAGGTGTTCCACCACTCTTCTCCTGACAATCTTCTCCATGACTTTGCATACTATACATGTCAGTGACACTGGTCTGTAGTTTAGTGCTTCATGTCCGTCTCCTTTTTTAAAGATTGGGACTACATTTGCTGTCTTCCATGCCTCAGGCAATCTCTCTGTTTCGCTTGATGTATTGAATATTGTTGTTAGGGGTATACATAGCGTCTCTGCTCCCTCTCTCAGGACCCATGGAGAGATGTTATCCGGCCCAATTGCCTTTGAGGTATCTAGCTCACTCAGAAGCCTCTTTGCTTCTTCCTCGATTGTGTGTACTGTGTCCAGCACTTGGTGGTGTACCCCATCTCTCCGTCTTTCTGGATCCCCTTCTGACTCCTCTGTGAACACGTCTTTGAATCTCTTGTTGAGTTCCTCACATACTTCACGGTCATTTCTTGTTGTCTCTCCTCCTACCTTCCTTAGCCTGATTACCTGGTCCTTGACTGTTGTTTTCCTCCTGATGTGGCTGTATAACAGCTTCAGGTCAGATTTGGCTTTCTCTGCTATGTCGTTTTCATATTGACGTTGGGCCTCCCTTCTTATCTGTGCAAATTCATTTCTGGCTCTACGACTGCTCTCCTTATTCTCCTGGGTCCTTTGCCTTCTATATTTCTTCCATTCCCTAGCACACTTGGTTTTTGCCTCCCTGCACCTTTGGGTGAACCATGGGCTCATCCTGGCTTTTTTCATTATTCCTGCTACCCTTGGGTACAAACCTGTGTGTGTGTGTGTGTGTGTGTGTGTGTGTGTGTGTGTGTGTGTGTGTGTGTGTGTGTGTGTGTGCGTGTGTAGTCACCTAGTTGTACTTACCTGGTTGGGGTTGCAGGGGTCGAGTCCAAGCTCCTGGCCCCGCCTCTTCACTGGTCGCTACTAGGTCACTCTCCCTGAACCGTGAGCTTTATCATACCTCTGCTTAAAGCTATGTATGGATCCTTCCTCCACTACATCGCTTGTGTGTGTGTGTGCGTGTGTATGTGTGAGTGTGTGTGTGTGTGTGTGTGTGTGTGTGTGTGTGTGTGTGTGTGTGTGTGTGTGTGTGTGTGTGTGTGTGTGTGTGTGTGTGCGTACGTGTACAGTGGGGTACTGACCCATCTGTGAACGTTCAACTGGCTGGCATCAGTGGTTCCTGGCTTCTTATTTCTTACCATACCTACTCTTGAACTTTGTAAGAGAGAAAAAGCAAGAGAAAAAGAAAGAGAGAAAAGAAAGAGAGAGAGAGAGAGTTCATCACTGGGTGCTGGAGTAATCTAGGTAAAGTGCGAAATATGGTGAGCATCACCTGGCTGGGTGCACACACACTTTATGACACCACCTGTGACCTCACTCACTCTTGCCACCAACCCACCCACCCATCCACCCACCCACCCATCCACCCACCCACCCATCCACCCACCCACCCATCCTCCCAGCTGTTAAGAAAATTATTCCTTGTTCTTCTTATTGCTACCACTATTGTTGCAGTGGGGTGGTGGTGGTGGTATTGCTACTTCACTCTCTCTCTCTCTCTCTCTCTCTCTCTCTCTCTCTCTCTCTCTCTCTCTCTCTCTCTCTCTCTCTGTCTCTCTCTCTCTCTCTCTCTCTCTCTCTCTCTCTCTCTCTCTCTCTCTCTCTCTCTCTCTCTCTCTCTCTCTCTCTCTCTCTCTCTCTCTCTCTCTCTCTCTCTCTCTCTCTCTCTCTCCCTCTCTCTCTTTCTCTCTTTCTCTCTCTCTCTCTTCAAGCACCACCAGATTCTCCCACCTACAGAAATGTATAAATACTGTGTACTCACCTATTTGTAGCCACCTATTTGTGGCTGCAGGGGTCAATTCACAGCTCCTGGCCCCGTCTATTCGCTGGTCGCTACTATATCCACGTTCTCCCTTCTCCATGAGCTTTATCGTATCTCTCCAGATTGTTCCACTTCCTGACAACTCTATGACTGAAGAAATTTTTCCTAATATCCCTGTGACTCGTCAGAGTTTTCAACTTTCAGTTATGACCCTTTGTGCTGTGTCACATCTCTGAAATATTCTGTCCCTATCTACCTTGTCAATTCCTCTCAGTATTTTACGTTATTATCATGTGTCCAATATCCCTCCTGTCCTCCAGTGTTGTCAGGTTGAGTTCCTTGAACATCTCCTCGTCAGTGGCCACAAGAGGTCATATGGTCCTGAGCTGCTTTGGGGATTAGTGTGGAGGATTACAGAGTCATGGCTTGCTCCTGCAGTGTTTTAAAATCTGAGGTTAGAGTGTTGAAGGAGGAGGTCCTACTTCTCCAGGAGGAAATCAGGAGGCTGAAGGTTCACCTCGATGGGTTTGGGAGTGAGTGTGGGGCGGCTGGAGTGGGTGAGGGAAATGAGGCTACCAGCAGTGAGGAGTAGTCTGTCACTAGCTGCGATGAGGCTGAAGGTGGTGCGGAACTGTGCCGAGAACCTTCTTGCAGTCCAAGAAAATGCAGTCTTTCCACCCCACTCTCTCCTGTCTTGCTTTTGGCATCTTGTCGTAAAGCTCCAGTAGGTTTGTGACGCAGGATTTCCCATCCCTGAAGAAGTGCTGGTTATCGTTTGTAAACTCATTAATTTCTAGGTGCTCCACCAGTCTTTTCCTGATACACTTCTCCGTCTTTGCATACTATACATGTCAGTGACATTGGTCTGTATTTTAATGCCACCTGCTTGTCTCCCTTCTCAAAGACTGGGACTACGTTTGCCGTCTTCCACACCCCAGGTAGCTGCCCTCTTTCCATAGATGTATTGAAGACTGTTGTTAGTGGCACACATAGTGCCTCTGCTCCTTCTCTCAAGATCCTTGGAAAGATATCCGGTCCAACCGCCTTTGAGGTATCTAGTTCACTTAACAGCCTCTTCACGTCCTCCTCTGTTGTATATAATGTGTCAGTACTTGTTAGTGTACCCTTCCATCCCGGTTTGCTGGAGCCCTTTCTGTCTCCACTGAAAACACTTCCTTGAATCTCGTGTTGAGCTCTTCACATACTTCTTTGTCGTATTTTGTGATGTCCTCTCCTTCCTTCCTCAGTCTGATTACCTTATCCTTGACTGTTGCTTTCCTCCTGGTGTGACTGTACAACAGTTTGGCTCAGATATGACTTTCGATGCTATATTATTTTCGTATTGCTGCTGAACCTCCCTCCTTAACCATGCATATTCATTTCTGGCTCTTCGACTAATCTCCTTATTTTCCTGGATCCTTTGTCTTCTATACTTTTTTCCATTCTCTAGCGCACTTAATTTTGGCCTCTCTACAACTTTGGGAGAACCAAGGGGTCGTTTTGGTCTTCCCACAGTTTCTGTTGCCCTTGGGTACGAACCCCTCCTCTGCCTCCTTGAATTTTGTGGTCATGTATTCCATCATTTCATTTACCGTTTTTCCCACCAGTTCAGTTTCCCACTGTACCTCATGCAGGAAATTCCTCATGTCTGTTTAGTCCCCTCTAATGTAGTTTGGCTTTTCCCGTCCTGTCCTATACCTGCTGCTTCACTCTCCACTTTTAACTCTACAATGCATTCGAAGCTCAGGCCCCCATGATCACTAGCTTCGAGAGGCCTTTTATATGTGATATCCTCAGTGTCAGAATATGACACTGAATATGAGGTGTAGTCTTACTGGGTCATCCCCTGGTAGTGTCCCTGACATGTTGATGCATGAGGTTTCCCAGTACCACCTCTACCATCTTAGTTCTCCACGTTTCTAGTCCTCCATATGGCACCAGGTTTTCCCAGTCAATCTCTTTGTTATTGAAATCAACCACAAATAGTAACTTTGCCTTACCCATATGGGCCCTTCTGGGCATCGCAGCTAGATAACAAAAAAAAAGGCACAATACCGTGACTGGAACGATACAAATAACCCGCACATAAAAGAGAGAAGCTTACGACGACGTTTCTGTCCGACTTGGACCATTGACAAAGTCACACTAACCAGAAGTGGAGCAGGGCGGCTATATATATAGGCAGGAAGAGGTGGTGGTAGTAGTAGTAGTAGTAGTAGTAGTACAAGAATGGTATATAATACCGACAAGATGAAATTAAGACACATGCGCAACACCCGGGCATCCCTATCGTAGACGTTTCGCCATCCAGCCAGCCACTGGATGGCGAAACGTCCACAACAATGACAACCAGACGGCGCACATGTGTCTTAATTTCATCAGTAGTAGTAGTAGTAGAAGAGGTAGTAGTAGTGGTAGTGGTAGAAGTGGGAAATAAGGAGGACGAGCCAGTCAAATACAAAGGAAGGGGAGCACTGCAAGAGAGCTAGATGCCCACAGAGGGAGAGCAAGCGCACAGAGGTGCGTGAAAGGGGAAGTGGTGAAATAAATGAAGAAGGAACAGAAACACGAGACAGAAGAGAGAAAGACAACCCAGACAATCCAGCCAGCCATCCAGTGGCTGGCTGGATGGCGAAACGTCTACGATGGAGATGCCCGGGTGTTGCGCATGTGTCTTAATTTCATCTTGTCGGTATTATATACCATTCTTGTACTACTACTACTACTACCACCACCTCTTCCTGCCTATATATAGCCGTCCTACTCCACTTCTGGTTAGTGTGACTTTGTAAATGGTCCAAGTCGGACCGAAACGTCGTCGTAAGCTTCTCTCTTTTATGTGCGGGTTATTTGTGTATCGCAGCTATCTTTGTTACTATCATCATATTCTTGTCATGGCCTCATGCTATTCTGTGGTGGGTTGTACATCACTTCAATCACCACGTTGGGACCCCAGTCTGAAGTGTTCCTACTATGTAGCCCTTTGCTTCCATTCTGTCCATTCCATCCATTTCGTCAAATCTCCACTAGTTTTTGATGAGCAGTGCAACTCCTCCTTCCCTTCTGTCTTTCATCAGGATCTGATATTCGGATGGAACGATCGCATCTGTTATCATCCTCGTGAGCTTCGTTTTCATAAGTGCTATGATGTGTGTGTGTGTGTGTGTGTGTGTGTGTGTGTGTGTGTGTGTGTGTGTGTGTGTGTGTGTGTGTGTGTGTGTGTGTGTGTGTGTGTGTGTGTGTGTGTGTGTGTGTGTGTGTGTGTGTGTGTGTGTGTGTATGTGTGTGTGTGTGTGTGTGTGTGTGTGTGTGTGTGTGTGTGTGTGTATGTGTGTGTGTGTGTGTGTGTGTATGTGTGTGTGTGTGTGTGTGTGTGTGTGTGTGTGTGTGTGTGTGTGTGTGTGTGTGTGTGTGTGTGTGTGTGTGTGTGTGTATGTGTGTGTGTGTGTCTGTGTGTGTGTGTGTGTGTGTGTATGTGTGTGTGTGTGTGTGTGTGTCTGTGTGTGTATGTGTGTGTTTTTGTGTGTTTGTGTGTGTGTGTGTGTGTGTGTGTGTGTGTGTCGTTGTGTGTGTGTGTGTGTGTGTGTGTGTGTGTGTGTGTGTGTGTGTGTGTGTGTGTGTGTGTGTGTGTGTGTGTGTGTGTGTGTGTGTGTGTCGGTGTGTGTGTGTGTGTGAGTGTGTGTGTGTGTGTGTGTGTGTGTGTGTGTGTGTGTGTGTGTGTGTGTGTGGGTGTGTGTGTGTGGGTGTGTGTGTGTGTGTGTGTGTGTGTGTGTGTGTGTGTGTCGTTTAACCACTGAACTCATAAAACATTCAGAATTTAGCAAAGCAAATTGAAAATACAGAAACACACCGGAAGTCCTCAAAGCAACATACAGACACTTGTATTTAGCAAAAGAAAAGTCAATATAATTCAATCTAAATACAACGATAGATGTGTATCCCTCAGTCTAGATACATCTGATCCTATTTACAATGAGATGTGTATCCTGTGGTTTAAAGCGTCATGTGGTTCTCGCTTACCATGAGGCGGGCCAGTACAACATGAGTTCGAATCCTTGGCTAGCGCAGTGTTGTTATTGATCCGTGGTTACAATAATCCTTAATATATATACACTGTGAGAAGTATTTCTCTCGGTGTATACAAAGATGAGTCTCTTTGCGCATACACCCAGGAGTCTTTCTGTGTAAACACCGAGAGGGTTTAATGTGCTCCCTATGTTAGGGATTAGATTATCCTTGCGCGATGGTGTACAAGCAAACTGCAGTCTTAAGGACCCTCGTGCCGTATTGTATGTAGCTAACAGCCCAGAACACTGCCGCACCTCGCTGAATACCTCTAACTACTGTCATGAGAAGATCAACGCATTATAATCACTGGGAGAAAAGAGTAAGCACAAGACTCGTAAGGGCCATACAACACCTGGGCAATGAAAGGGATCAAGCCTGAGCCAAGGAAGGAATCAAGAGTCTTTCCCCATCAGGAAGGGCAACCCCCCTTTCTCTATTACCCCTCCTGTCCCTTCCCTTCCTTCCCTCCCGTGAAGGGAATCATTATTTAGATTATGAAACATGGAGGTGGATCTGGCCTCCTCCAATGGAGTTGTGCATCATGCTCCAACCTTGCTGCCTGCGTTGCATTTCAGAGACGGATTTATTCCAGAATATATCAGGATAAGCCAAGAACAAGAGGCCCCTCTGTCAAAGGGGATCAAGTTGGGTAGCGGACGCACTTTGCCAGCGTGATACCCACACCAACACGCACCTAGAATTACAACACTTTTTATTTACAACAATAACTATTTTTATGTTATTTTCATTTTGTTGTTTTTATTGTTATTTCTAAAGAATAACCTCGAAAGAAGTAATAATTGAGGCAGCAGCGGTGAGCTACGAACACGGGATTGTAACTGTGTTGTCTGGCTGCCAAGTTAACAGTTCCATTTTTTTTTCAAATGGAGTGATAATGTTTATGTAAAATATATTGAATACGTTGCAGAACAAGCCACATGGGGATGGTAATCTTTAGCACTAGATCTTTCGCACTCTGGTGCGTCGTTAGGAGCTATGTAGTGTTTCAAGACAGCAACAGATAGGAGGGAAAATTCTCTGAGGTAAGGTAGAAGATATTAGTGGTAACCCATGACACAACGGTGACATGGGGTACCACTGATACCTTCTGTCTTGCCTCAGAGAATTTCCCCTCCTATCTGTTGCTGTCTTGTAACACTGCATAGCTCCTGATGACGCGCGAGACTGCGAAAGATCTAGCGGTAAAGATTTCTTTTGACATATGGCTTGTTGTGCATTGTTAAGATCAACTGTTTGCGACTGTATTGCATTTCCTAACATATTTAACAAACTTTGAATCCCAAGATTACGAACAGTAACTAGAGAATACTGCTTCTGATCCCCTTCAATTCCTTAATTAGGGTGAACTTTAATCAAAGTAAATATTTCGATGATTTTGGACTGTGTAAGTTTAAATTTGTCAATTTTAAAAACAAATTTTCCCTGCAGTAACAGGAAATATACCCCTTATGATCGGCTTCAAACCTTCAACTCTGGTGAATCTTAAAGGTTTGGACTGACTCCTGCTATATGCAGGTACCAATTTGCCAATTTCAGTGCAGAAATTGGGAAAATTAAAATATCAAAAAACAATACCGTGAGTGGAACAATACACAACTTGCACACAGGAGAGAGAAGGTTGTGACGAGGTATCGGTCCGTCTTGGACAATTTACAAGTGACAGTAACACACGAGGGTGAGGGAGCCAGTATATACACTAACTCTCTCATTCTCGTCCGTTAGCGTGACTTGTAAATGGTCTAAGTCGGACCGAAACGTCGTCATACGTTTCTCTCTCCTATGTGTGGGGTGTGTATTAAAATAATGGCTGTCACGTGATAATCTGTAAACTCCTTGTCGGATAAGTTTCAAACCTTCAGCATCGATCACCTTGACAATGCAACTTCTAAGCGACTTTTAATTTAAAATGTTTGAATATTTTTGGAATATTCTTCTCTTTGAGATAACTAAAGAACGACTCTTCCGATTGGCGTTAAACTTTCATAGCTGGAGTCTCTTATTATAAGTTTGACTAAGCTGGTACTAACTTGCCGACTTTATTGAAGGAACTGCGGCATTTCTTTCCAGGTAATGACTCTTCTGACTGGCTTCAAACTTTCAGTGACTGATATTCAACTGAATCAGAAATTTATGCCTCACTCTGTACCATTCCTTTTGCCTGTACTGAGGGAGGACGGGGTGAGAGGAAGAGGTCGGGGAGAGGGTAGGGGAGGCAGAGCCCATGGGACACAGGAATAACTCAAGGACCGTGCAGCGATCTACCAGGTCACCCACCCCAGATCATCCACCCCCAGGTCATTCACCCCATGTCACCTAGCGCAGGTCACCCACCCCAGATCATCCACCCCCAGGTCATTCACCCCATGTCACCTAGCGCAGGTCACCCACCCCAGATCATCCACCCCCAGGTCACCCACCCCAAGGTTACCCATCACCAGGTCACTTATCCAAGGTCACCCACCCCAGGTCACCCACTCCAGGTCATCCACCCCAGGTCACCCACCCTCAGATTGCCCATCCCCAGGTCACCCACCACAGGCCACCCACCCCAGGTCACCCATCCCAGGCCACCCACCCCAGGTCACCCACCCCAGGTACCCACCCCAGGTCACCCACCCCAGGCCACCCACCCCAGGCCACCCACCCCAGGATCCCACCCACCCCCAGGTCACCCCTCACCCACCCTGTCCCACCCACTCCCAGGTCACCCACCCCAGGTCACCCACCCCAGGTCACACACCAGGTCACCCCAGGTCACACCACACCAGGTCACCCACCCCAGGTCACCCACCACACTCAGCAACATATACTAGGCTTCTTACCCCAGTAAATATCACTATGCAAAGTTTGTTATTTAATAATCTTAGGCAACAAATGCTATCCCTTCCTTCTCTCCTCCCTCCTACCTCCCTCCCTCCCTCCTCATACCCTCCTCCCTCCTCCCTCCCTCCCTCCCTCCCTCCCTCCCTCCCTCCCTCCCTCCTCCCTCCAACCTCCCTCCTTCCTCCACCTCCCTCCCTCCTGCCTCCAACTTCTCTCCCTCCTATATCACTGCTCCCTATCCCTTCCTCTTTGTCTCTTTTCCTCCCTTTCACCTCTCTCTCTCTCTCTCTCTCTCTCCCTCCTCTGTCTCTGTCTCTGTCTCTGTCTCTGTCTCTGTCTCTGTCTCTCTCTCTCTCTCTCTCTCTCTGTCTGTCTCTGTCTCTGTCTCTGTCTCTGTCTCTGTCTCTGTCTCTGTCTCTGTCTCTCTCTCTCTCTCTCTCTCTCTCTCTCTCTCTCTCTCCATCGCCAGCTCCACATACCTGCGCCATTTACATAATGGCAAAAGAATTACGCAGAATACAGAATATACGTATATGTGTGTGTATATTCCAGAATTACCTCAAATTTGAATCTCCCTAAAATGAAATAAGACCACACAGAATTATTCAAATGTTGACCACTAGTAAATACTCAGTGGTAAAAACATTTGACGGAACATTATATAAATTCTCTAACATCTTAGGTAGATCATCAGGTTCAAAGCGTATCGACTGCACAAGGGTCATTAAGAATGCGTTCTTCCTGTACACCAACAGTCAAGAATATTTTAATACCTAAAGCAGAGACTGAGGTAAACCGTCAGTGTGTGTACACTGAGGTTCATACACCTGTATGTATATACACTGAGATTACACACACACACACACACACACACACACACACACACACACACACACACACACACACACACACACACACACAGGGGTCAGTCCTAGGACCTGTGCTGTTCTTGGTATATGTGAACGACATAACGGAAGGGATAGACTCAGAAGTGTCCTTGTTTGCAGATGATGTGAAGTTAATGAGAAGAATCAAATAGGATGAGGATCAGGCAGGACTACAAAGAGACCTGGACAGGCTACAAGCCTGGTCCAGCAACTGGCTCCTTGAGTTTAACCCTGCCAAATGCAAAGTCATGAAGATTGGGGAAGGGCAAAGAAGGCCGCAGACACAATATAGTTTAGATGGCCAAAGACTGCAAACCTCATTCAAGGAAAAAGATCTGGGGGTGAGTATAACACCGAGCATATCTCCTGAGGCGCACATCAATCAGGTTACTGCTGCAGCATACGGGCGCCTGGCAAACCTACGGATAGCGTTCCGATACCTCAGTAAGGATTCGTTCAAGACTCTGTATACCATTTACGTCAGGCCCATACTGGAGTGTGCAGCACCAGTTTGGAATCCACACCTAGTCAAGCACGTCAAGAAATTAGAGAAAGTGCAAAGGTTTGCAACAAGACTAGTCCCAGAGCTAAGGGGATTGTCCTACGAAGAAAGGTTGAGGGGAAATCGGCCTGACGACACTGGAGGACAGGAGGGTCAGGGGAGACATGATAACGACATATAAAATACTGCGCGGAATAGACAAGGTGGACAAAGACGGGATGTTCCAGAGAAGGGACACAGACACAAGAGGTCACAATTGGAAGTTGAAGACTCAAATGAATCAAAGGGATGTTAGGAAGTATTTCTTCAGTCATAGAGTAATCAGGCCATGGAATAGCCTAGAAAGTGACGTAGTGGAGGCGGGAACCATACATAGTTTTAAGGCGAGGTATGATAAAGCTCATGGGGCAGGGAGAGAGAGGACCTAGTAGCAATCAGCGAAGAGGTGGGGCCAGGAGCTATGAATCGACCCCTGCAACCACAAATAGGTGAGTACAAATAGGTGAGTACACACACACACACACACCCACATACACACACACACACACACACACACACACACACACACACACACACACACACACACACACACACATACACACATACACACACACACACCAGGTGATCAGGTTGAGGAACTCACAAGAAATGATCAAGGGTATGCGAGGAGCTCAACAGGAGATTTAAAGAAGTATTCACAGTGGAGACAGGAAGGACTCTGGGAAGACAGGACAGAGGGGGACACCAACAGGGAATAGATCAACAGGTGCTGGACGATATGCACACAGCTGAGGAGGAGGTGAAGAAGCTGCTAAGTGACCTTGATACCTCCAAGGCAATGGAACCGGACAACATTTCCCCGTGGGTCCTCAGGGAGGGAGCAGATATACTGTGTGTGCCATTAATCACAATCTTCAACGCATCCCTTGAAACTGGGCAACTACCTGAGGTATGGAAGACCGCATATGTAGTTCCCATTTTTAAAAAAGGAGACAGAAAAGAGGCGCTAAATTACAGATCAGTGTCACTGACCTGTATAGTATGCAAAGTCATGGAGAAGATTATCAGGAGGAGAGTGGTGGAGCACCTGGAACGGAACAAGATTATAAACGATAACCAGCACGGATTCATGGAAGGCAAATCTTGTGTCACAAACCTTCTGGAGTTCTATGGCAAAGTTACAGAAGTGCGACACGAGAAAGAGAGGGGTGGGTTGATTGCATTTTCTTGGACTGCAAGAAGGCCTTCGACACAGTTCCTCACAAGAGACTAGTGCAGAAAGTAGAGGATCAGGCGCGTATAACAGGAAGGGCACTGCAATGGATCAGAGAATACCTGACAGGGAGGCAACAACGAGTCATTGTACGGGATGAGGTATCACGGTGGGCACCTGTGACGAGCGGGGTCCCACAGGGGCCGGTCCTAGGACCAGTGCTATTTCTGGTATATGTGAATGACATGATGGAAGGGATAGACTCAGAGGTTTCCCTGTTCGCAGATGATGTGAAGTTAATGAGAATTAAATCAGATGAGGACCAGGCGGGACTTCAAAGAGACCTGGACAAGTTGGACACGTGGTCCAGCAACTGGCTTCTTGAATTCAATCCTGCCAAGTGCAAAGTCATGAAGATCGGAGAAGGGCAAAGAAGACCGCAGACAGAGTACAGATTAGGTGGCCAAGGACTGCAAACCTAGCTCAAGGAGGAAGATCTTGGGGTGACCATAACACCGAGCAGATAACTGCTGCAGCATACGGGCGCCTGGCAAACCTGAGAATAGCGTTCCGATAACTTAGTAAGGAATCGTTCAAGACACTGTACACTGTACTTCAGGCCCATACTGCAGTATGCAGCTCCAGTTTGGAACCCACACCTGGTCAAACACGTCAAGAAATTAGAGAAAGTGCAAAGGTTTGCAACAAGGCTGTTTCCGGAGCTCAAGGGTATGTCCCACGAAGAAAGGTTGAGGGAAATCGGACTGACGACATTGGAGGACAGGCGGGTCAGGGGAGACATGATAACGACATACAAAATACTGTGTGGAATAGATAAGGTAGACAGAGACAGGTTGTTCCAGAGAGGGGACAGAGAAACAAGGGGTCACAATTGGAAGCTGAAGACTCAGACGAGTCATAGGGATGTTAGGAAGTATTTTTTCAGGCATAGAGTCGTCAGGAAGTGGAATAGCCTAACAAGTGATGTAGTGGAGGCAGGAACCATACATAGCTTTAAGACGAGGTATGACAGAGCTCTGGAAACGGAGGGAGAGAGGACCTAGTAGCGATCAGTGAAGAGGCGGGACCAGGAGCTGTGTCTCGACCCCTGCAACCACAATTAGGTGAGCACACACAAACACTACACACATACACACACACACACACACACACACACACACACACACACACACATATATATATATATTATATACATATATACATACATATATATATATATATATATATATATATATATATATATATATATATATATATATATATATATATATATATATATATATAATTCTTTTTAAGGCATTTGGGTTTGATCCAAGGGGGAAAGTAGCTCCGAATCTTTGCATCAGGATCCCTTTAACAGAATCAAGGGACTTTGTAGCGTTTGTTGATGTATAATATCATAGGGAGGAAGCGACTTCTCTCACCCCAGCCAGGTTCCCTGAATCTCGTAGGAAGACAAGTTTTATGAGGCATAAGATTCATAATTTTTAGGGTTAATGCGGAAAAGATATGAAAACGTTGTGTTGAAAGCTAGCGTGGGGAGAAATAGTAAGCGTGAGCACGAGCGTAAGATATACTTCCTACTGGGTTAGCAGATGATGAGAGAAACAGTAATTGTTATGTGAACAATATAAGTCTGTGTACGCCGAGAGCTGCATTGTTCAGTATATGTTGTCGAACCACGCAACCCAGCCACAGCTATAGCCAGCTAGCCGGCCGGCCAGCCAGCCAGCCAGCCAACCAGTCAGCCAGCCAGCCGGCCAGCCAGCCAACCAGCTGGCCAGACAGCCAGCCAGCCATCCAACTAAAGAAGATAACCGCTCTGTCAACCAGTAATTCAGCCACACAACCAGGCACCCTCTCAGCCAACTAGCCAGCTAATCTCTCTGCCAGCCAATTAACCACACAACCAACAATAGTTAACCAACCATCCAGTCTTTCAGCCAGTCAGCCCGTTCCACCCACTTACAAAGTGCACCTCTAACTCGGCTCTTTAAATTACAGAAGCCGCATAAAAAATCTGAATTTAAGATACAAAAAGAAGAGAGAGAAGGGAGAAGTTGGTTAGCGTAGAGGAAGAGCATAATAATCCCATTTCTTAGCTGGCTCCCAGAGTTAATTATTCCCATTCGTTAAGGGAGGAGCACAGCCCCCCCCTCCACCCCTCCGACACTGCCTATGTAGAGCTTGAGTTTAATAGATGACCACATGGGATTCAAGATTCGAGAGAGAGAGAGAGAGAGAGAGAGAGAGAGAGAGAGAGAGAGAGAGAGAGAGAGAGAGAGAGAGAGAGAGAGAGAGAGAGAGAGAGAGAGAGAGAGAGAGAGAGAGAGAGAGAGAGAGAGAGAGAGAGAGAGAGAGGGAGAGAGAGAGAGAGAGAGAGAGAGAGAGAGAGAGAGAGAGAGAGAGAGAGAGAGAGAGAGAGTACTAAAGACATAAAAATATACGCACAACGCACTCACAACAATTTACACACACACACACACAGTGGAGGCAGGAACCATACATAGCTTTAAAATAAGGTATGATAAAGCTCATGGAGAAGGGAGAGAGAGGACCTAGTAGCACTCCGTGAAGAGCCGGGGCCAGGAGCTTAGTCTCGACACCTGCAACCACAATACACACACACACACACACACACACACACACACACACACACACACACACACACATAAACACACACACACACAAGAAATAAACTACACAGGAATACAAGAGGGGACTACTAGGAATGAACGGGGTTCAGTGGGACAGAGAACTGGCAGGGAAGCCAGTTAATGAGATGATGGAATATGTAGCAACAAAATGCAAGGAGGCTGAGGAGAGGTTTGTACCCAAGGGTAACAGGAGTAATGAAAAAGCCAGGATGAGCCCATGGTTCACCCAAAGGTGCAGGGAGGCAAAAACCAAGTGTGCTAGGGAATGGAAGAAATATAGAAGGCAAAGGACCCAGGAGAATAAGGAGAACAGTCGTAGAGCCAGAAACGAATATGCACAGATAAGAAGGGAGGCCCAAAGACAATATGAAAATGACATAGCAGCGAAAGCCAAATCTGACCCGAAACTGTTGTACAGCCACATCAGGAGGAAAACAACAGTCAAGGACCAGGTAATCAGGCTAAGGAAGGAAGGAGGAGAGACAACAGGAAATGACCGTGAAGTATGTGAAGAACTCAACAAGAGATTCAAAGAAGTGTTCACAGAGGAGACAGAAGGGACTCCAGAAAGACGGAGAGGTGGGGCACACCACCAAGTGCTGGACACAGTGCACACCACCGAGGAAGAAGTGAAGAGGCTTCTGAGTGAGCTAGATACCTCAAAGGCAATGGGGCCAGATAACATCTCCCCATGGGTATTGAGAGAGGGAGCAGAGGCGCTATGTGTACCCTTAACAACAATATTCTATACATCAATCGAAACAGGGAGATTGCCTGAGGCATGGAAGACAGCAAATGTAGTCCCAGTCTTTAAAAAAGAAGACAGACATGAAGCATTAAACTACAGACCAGTGTCACTGACATGTATAGTATCCAAAGTCATGGAGAAGATTATCAGGAGAAGAGTGGTGGAACACCTAGAAAGGAATGATCTCATCACCAGCAGCCAACATGGTTTCAGGAATGGGAAATCCTGTGTCACAAACCTACTGGAGTTCTATGACATGGTGACAGCAATAAGACAAGAGAGAGTGGGGTGGGTGGATTGCATTTTCTTGGACTGCAAGAAGGCGTCTGACACAGTTCCACACAAGAGATTAGTGCAAAAACTGGAGGACCAAGCAGGGATAACAGGGAAGGCACTACAATGGATCAGGGAATACTTGTCAGGAAGACAGCAGCGAGTCATGGTACGTGGCGAGGTGTCAGAGTGGGCACCTGTGACCAGCGGGGTCCACGCAGGGGTCAGTCCTAGGACCAGTGCTGTTTCTGGTATTTGTGAACGACATGACGGAAGGAATAGACTCTGAGGTGTCCCTGTTTGCAGATGATGTGAAGTTGATGAGAAGAATACACTCGATCGAAGACCAGGCAGAACTACAAAGGGATCTGGACAGGCTGCAGACCTGGTCCAGCAATTGGCTCCTGGAGTTCAATCCCACCAAGTGCAAAGTCATGAAGATTGGGGAAGGGCAAAGAAGGCCGCAGACGGAGTGCAGTCTAGGGGGTCAGAGACTACAAACCTCACTCAAGGAAAAAGATCTTGGGGTGAGTATAACACCAGGCACATCTCCTGAAGCGCACATCAACCAAATAACTGCTGCAGCATATGGGCGCCTAGCAAACCTCAGAACAGCATTCCGACATCTTAATAAGGAATCGTTCAGGACCCTGTACACCGTATACGTTAGGCCCATATTGGAGTATGCGGCACCAGTTTGGAACCCACACCTAGCCAAGCACGTAAAGAAACTAGAGAAAGTGCAAAGGTTTGCAACAAGACTAGTCTCTGAGCTAAGACGCCCTAAGAGGTAGGGAAATCCTACGAGGAGACAGGTTAAGATAGGGGGGACATGATAACGACATACAAAATACTGAGAGGAATTGACAAGGTGGACAAAGACAGGATGTTCCAGAGATTGGACACAGTAACAAGGGGACACAGTTGGAAGCTGAAGACACAGATGAATCACAGGGATGTTAGGAAGTATTTCTTCAGCCACAGAGTAGTCAGTAAGTGGAACAGTTTGGGAAGCGATGTAGTGGAGGCAGGATCCATACGTAGCTTTAAGCAGAGGTATGATAAAGCTCACGGCTCAGGGAGAGTGACCTAGTAGCGACCTGTGAAGAGGCGGGGCCAGGAGCTAGGACTCGACCCCTGCAACCTCAACTAGCTGAGTACACACACACACACACACACACACACACACACACACACACACACACACACACACACACACACACACACACACACAGGGCAGAGAGAGGATGTTCCAAAGATGGGTCACAGAAACAAGAGGTCACAATTGGAAGTTGGAGACTCAGATGAGTCAGAGAGATATTAGGAAGTTGTTCTTTAGTCATAGAGTTGTCAGGAAGTGAAATAGTCTGGCAAGTGATGTAGTGGAGGTAGCAACCATACATAGTTTTAAGACAAGGTATAATAAAGTTCATGGAGCAGGGTGAGAGACGGCCTTGTAGCAACCAGTGAAGAGGCGGGGCCAGGAGCTATGTATCGACCCCTGCAACCACAAACAGGTGAGAACATACACACGGGAAGGTCATTAAGAAGGCCCTGATGCTCAGTAATTATCATGAGCCCCCCAGGGGTCAGGGCTCAGGGGTCAGATGTTAGGGCTCAGGGGTCTGTGCTCTGAAGTAAGGGGTCAGGGCTCAGAGGTCAGGGGCCAGGGCTCAAGATTCAGAGCTCAGGGCTCCTGCTATTCTGTGGCGGGTTGTACATCACTTTAATCAAATTGGCTCCCCAATCTGAAGTGTTCCTACTATGTAGCCCTTTAGTTCCATTCTGTCCATTCCATTCATTTCATCAAATCTCCACTAGTGTTTGATAATCAGTGCAACTCCTCCTTCCCTTCTGTCTTTCATCAGGATCTGATATTCGGATGGAAAGATCGCATCTGTTACCATCCTCGTGAGCTTCGTTTCAATAGGTGCTATGATATGCCTGTATATATGTGTGTGTGTGTGTGTGTGTGTGTGTGTGTGTGTGTGTGTGTGTGTGGGTGTGTGTGTGTGTGTGTGTGTGTGTCTGTGTATGTGTGGTGAGGTCTAGGAATCAGGGATCAGGGGTTAAGGGGTCAGAGGTCAGGGGTCAGGGGTCAGAGGTCAGGGGTCAGAGGTCAG
>NC_091314.1:20813596-20838596 GCF_038502225.1 Cherax quadricarinatus
TGGTGGTAGGTGGTAGGTAGGTGGTGCAGTGGTCAGTGGTAGGTGGTGGTATGGTGGTGGTGGAGGTAGGTGGTGGAGTGGTAGGTGGTAGTGGTTAGTGGTGGTGGTGGTAGTGGTAGGTGGTGGTGGTAGGTGGTGGTAGGTGGTGGTGGTAGGTGGTAGTGGTAGTGGCAGTGGTAGGTGGTGGAGGTGGTAGTGGTGGCAGGTGGCAGGTAGGCAGTGGTAGGCTGGAGGTGGTAGGTGGTGGAGGTGGTGGAGTGGTGAGGCAGTGGTAGGTGGGAGGTGGCAGGTGGCAGGTGAGTGGTGGCAGTGGCAGGTGGTGGTCAGGTGGTGGTGGCAGGTGGTAGGTGGTAGGTGGTGGTCAGGTGGCAGGTGGCAGTGGTGGTAGGTGGTAGGTGGTAGTGGCAGGTGGTAGGTGGTGGTGGTGGTGGTAGTGGTGAGTGGTAGGTGGCAGTGGCAGTGGTGGTGGTGGTGGTATGGGGTGGTGGTGGTAGTGGCAGTGGTGAGTGGTGGCAGGTGGGGAGGTGGTGGTGGTAGGTGGCAGGTGGTAGTGGCAGTGGCAGGTGGTCAGGTGGTAGTGGTAGGTGGTGGTGGTAGGTGGTAGTGGTAGGTAGGTGGTAGCAGTGGGGTGGTAGTGGAGTGGTAGGTAGTGGTAGTGGTAGTGGCAGTGGTAAGTGGTGTGGTGATGGTAAAGTGGTGGTGGTGAGCTAGGATGATGAAGGTGAAGGAGTGTTTAGGATAAATGGCAGAGTGTGTAGCCACCAGCCAGCCAGCTACACCAAGCATAGAGGAATGGGTGGGTGGGTGGAGTGAGTGGGTGGGTGGATGAGTAGGTGGGTGGGCGGGTGGGTTTTGGAGCGAGTGGGTGTGGGTTTAAGACTAGATGAGTGAATGATTGAATGGGTGGGTGAGAGCAGATGAATGGATGGGTGGGTGTGTGAGTAGATGATGAGTAGATAATGAGAGAGTGGATGTGTGAATTGGTGGGAGGGTGAGTACCTAAGTGGGTGGGTGAATGTGTGAATAGTGGGATCGGTGAGTGGTTGAGTGAGTGGGTACGTTAATGGGTGGGTGGATAAGTGGATGGGTGAGTTGATGGGTGGGTGGATTTATGAGTAGGTGGATGTATGAGTGGATGGGCATTGTGGATGAGTGGGTGTTTTGGCAGTGACGCCGAGGAAGGAGTGGAACTGGAGGGATACCTGGAGGTTATTCCTTGGATCAACTCCCCCGCGGCCCGGTCCATGACCAGGGATGAGTGGGAGCAGAGGAGTGAGAGGAGCGGAGGGGTTAGTGGAGTGGAGGAGTGGAGCTGAGGGGTGAGTGGGAGTGTAGGCGTGAGTGGAGCGGAGGAGTGAGGGGAGCAGAGGGATGAGTGGAGTGGAGGAGTGAAGGGGTGAGTGGGTGCAATGGAGTGAGTGGAGTGGAGCGGTGAGTGGAGTTGAGGAATGAGTGGAATGGAGGGGTGAGTGGAGTGGAGGAGTGAATGGAGTGGAGGGGTGAATGGAATGGAGGGGTGAGTGGAGTGGAGAAGTGAGTGAAATGAAGGTGTGAGGGGCGGAGGGTAGAGGGAGGAGTGGAAGGGTGAGTGGGTGGAGGGGTTGGAGGGGTGGGGTGGAGGGAGGTGGAAGAGTGGAGGGTGGGAGGTGAGGAAGGAGGGGTGAGGGTGGGAGTGGAGGAGGTGGAGCTGAGGGGTGAGGGGAGGTGAGGGGTGAGGTAGGGTGGAGGAGTGAGGGGAGCAGAGGGATGAGTGGAGTGGAGGAGTGAGTGGAGGAGTGGAGTGGAGCGGACGGATGAGTGGCGTGGAGGAGTGAGTGGAGGAGTGGAGTGGAGGGGTGAGTGGAGGAGTGAGTGGAGTGGAGTGAGTGGAGGGATGAGTTGAGCGGTAGGGTGAGGGAGGGAGGAGGGGTGGAGTGGAGGAGGGGTGAGGGAGGGAGGTGGAGGGAGGAGTGGAGGGGTGGAGTGGAGGAGGTGGAGGGGTGGGAGGGAGGAGTGGAGTGAAGGAGTGAATGGAGAGGAGGGGTGAGTGGAGCGGAGGGGTGAGTGGGTGCAGTGGAGTGGAGCGGTGAGTGGAGTGGAGGAATGAGTGGAATGGAGGGGTGAGTGGAGTGGAGGAGTGAATGGAGTGGAGAGGGTGAATGGAATGGAGGGGTGAGTGGAGTGGAGAAGTGAGTGGAGTGGAGAGGGTGGAGGGTGGGTGGATGGAGGAGGGGTGGAGTAGGTGGAGGGGGTGAGTGGAGGGGTGAGTGGAGTGGAGGGGTTAGTGGGGTGGAGGGAAGTGGAGTGGAAGAGTGAGTGGAGGGTGAGTGAAGCGGAGGGGTGAGTGGAGTGGAGGGATGAGTGGAGTGGAGGGGTGAGTAGGGTGGAGTGAAGTGGAGGGGTGAGAGGAGGGAGGGGGTGAGGAGGTGGAGTGTGGAGGGGTGGAGTGGAGGAGGAGGAAGGGGTGGAGAGGGAGTGGAGGGGTGAGGGTGGAGGTGGGTGGAGTGGAAGGGTGAGGTGAGGGGTGAAGGAGTGGAGGTGGAAGAGGAGGGGTGAAAGGAGTGGAGGGGTGAGTGGGTGCAGTGGAGTGGAGCGGTGAGTGGAGTGGAGGAATGAGTGGAATGGAGGGATGAGTGGAGTGGAGGAGTGAATGGAGTGGAGGGGTGAATGGAATGGAGGGGTGGGAGGAGGAGAAGTGGAGGAGTGGAAGTGGAGGGAGGAGGGGTGAGTGGAGGTGGGAGGAGGGGTGAGGGTAGGGTGAGGGTGGAGTGGAGGGGTGAGGAGGGGTGATGGAGTGGGGTGAGTGGGGAGGAGGGTGAGGGTGGAAGGGAAGTGGAGTGGAGGAAGTGGAGGAAGGAAGAGAGGAGGAGGGGTGGAGTGGAGGAGGGGAGGAGGGGTGGAGGGTGGAGGGGGTGGAGGGTGGGAGGGTGGAGGGGTGGAGGGTGGAGGGGTGGAGGTGGAGGGGTGAGGAGGAAGGGGTGGAGTGGAAGGGGCGAGGTGGAGTAGAGGGGTGGTAGAGGGGGGTGGAGGGTGGAGGGGCGGATGGAGGGTGGAGGGATAGGGAGGAGGGGTGGAGGGTGAATGGAATGGAGGAGGGTGGAGTGGAGGAGAGAGTGGAGGGTGGGAGGAGTGAGGGGTGAGGAGGGTGGAGGGGTGAGGAGGAGGGGTTGGAGTGGGTGGAGGGGGGAAGTGGGGAGGAGGAAGAGTGGAAGGAGGGGTGAGAGGGTGGAGGGTGGAGGGGTGGAGGGTGAAGGTGAGGAAGGGTGGAAGGGGTGGAGAAGGGGTGAGGGGTGGAGTGGAGGGCAGAGGTGGAGTGGGAGGAGGGGCGAGGAGTGGAGGGATGGAGGTGGGGAGGGAGGGAGGGGTGGAGTGGAGGGAAGGAGGGGTGGAGGAGGGTGGAGGGTGAGGGAGGAAGGTGGAGGAGGGTGAAGGGTGGAGTGGGAGTGATGAGTGGAGGGGCAGAGGAGTAGAGGGGTGGAGAGGGAGGGGTGGAAGAGGGTGGAGGTGGAGTGGGAGGAAGGGTGGAGGGAGGGAGGGAGGTGGAGGGGTAGAGGTGGAGTGGAGGGTGGAGTGGGTGGAGGTGAGTAGAGTGGAAGGGTGGAGGGAGGGTGGAGGGGCGGGAGTGGAGTAGAGGGGTGGAGGAGGGTGGAGGGGAAGGAGGGAGTGGAGGGATGAGGTGGGTGGAGGAGTGGAGAGGAAGTGGAAGGGTGAGTGGAGGGTGGAGGGTGAGGAGGTGGTGGATGGGTGAGTGGGTGGAGTGAAGGAGTAAGTGGAGTGGAAGGGTGAGTGGGTGGAGTGAAGGAGTAAGTGGAGTGGAAGGGTGGAGGGTGAAGGAGAGTGGAAGGGTGGAGGGTGGATGGAGGAGGGGTGGAGGGTGAGTGGAGTGGAGGGTGGAGGGTGGGGGAGGGGTGGAGTGGAGTGGAGGGGGAGGGGAGGGAGGGTGGGTGGAGGAGGATGAGTGGAGGAGGAGTGAGTAGTGGAAGGTGGAGGTGGAGGGTGGAGTGGAGGAGGAATGGATGGGTGGAGGGTGGAGGAAGGAGTAGTAGGAGGGTGGAAGGGTGAGTGTAGTGGATGAATCTGAGTGGGGGTTAATGAGTGAATAGAATGAATAATGTAAACAATGAGTGAAGGGACAACAATTATATTCAAATATAATACCTAGAATGTGCACAGATGAAAATCTCTCTCTCTCTCTCTCTCTCTCTCTCTCTCTCTCTCTCTCTCTCTCTCTCTCTCTCTCTCTCTCTCTCTCTCTCTCTCTCTCTCTCTCTCTCTCTCTCTCTCTCTCTCTCTCTCTCTCTCTCTCTCTCTCTCTCTCTCTCTCTCTCTCTCTCTCTCTCTCTCTCTCTCTCTCTCTCTCTCTCTCTCTCTCTCTCTCTCTTTCCTTCCCAGGACGAGGATTAAGGATACATGTGATAAATTTGAGGAGATAACAAAAGACTCGCCAGGGGAAGCCATTTTCACGACCCACTCTGCTACCAACGACTTAAAGCAGACGAAGCTGTCAGGTACACTGGTCTGATAACTGTCATTAAAGTGTTCAAAGATAACACAAGGTTCACTAATCTGAAAACTCTGATCATCATGTTCAAAGATAACACAAGGTGCACTGGCCTGATAACTGTCCTTATTATGTTCAAATATAACACTGGTCAACAATTTTTAAAAAGTTGTATGCTTTTTAAATGAGATTAGTTCATTCTTATGTATTTTCATGTCCTGAATCTAAATATCACCTTGAAAAATGCTTATTGGATGTAGGTTTACAGATACGAGATATGTAATATTTGATTATTTTATTATAACGTACAATATGTGTCAGTATGTACCTACTCTGCCTTTTTGCTTGACGCTTATAGTGGGCCGAAGAATCATCTCTTGTCAATGTCCAGCATCAGTCCGCAAGTATTCTTGTGCTCCATTTGCCCTGGTACCATTTTCCATGGTTGAAATATCTTGGTGAAACCTTTCACCATGTTCGTCACTAACTGCCTCACAGTTCGCTGGAAAAGTCTAAATGTGAGTCCAAAAAGTGTATTTTAAGTAACATGTTACATCCCATGTTCTTGTAAGCCTTGATGAGGTTTTCCACCAATTCTTCATAGTTGCCTTCCCTTCTGTTTCCGAGAAATCCCTTCACCACTAACTTGAATGCTTCCCAAGCAGCTTTCTCCTCCCCATGAAGGTCTGATTCAAAGTCACCATCTTTAAGAAGCTCTCGAATCTGAGGACCACTGAAGATTCCCTCTCTTATCTTAGCGTCGCTCAGTGAGGGGAATTTTGATGTTAAATACTTGAATCCATGACCGGATTTGTCCACAGCTTTTACAAAGTTTTCTTTCAGCCCCAGTTTTATGTGTAGTGGTGGTAGCAAAATTTTGTTTGGTTCAATGAGAGGTGGATGTTGAACATTTTTCATCCCAGGCTCCAATGATTGACGAGGTGGCCAGTCTCTCCTGATGTAATAACTGTCCCATGCATATCAATAGCTTACTCAGTGAATATTATAAGTTTAGAAAGTGTTTGGCTAAGAAAATCATCTACCTTACACCTCAAAATATAAACTTGGACATCACAACCACCTTCTATGACTGCTGGAACAATAATGAAGGTCAGTGAGACTGTGAGTGTGGTAAGAAACACACTGCCACAAGCCTGTTGGAACCTGTTGTGACACGTAGGTCTATATTGAAAAGTAGAGCTAACAAACAATTTTAACCATGATATTCATTATCATTGACCCAAAATTAGTTCACATTGCTACTCTGGTCTCGGAAGCATTTTGGTTGTTGACCAGTGTAACACAAGGGTCACTGGTCTGATATCTCTGATTATCATGTTCAAAGATAACACAAGTTGCACTGGTCTGACAACTGTCATTATTATGTTCAAAGAAAACACAAGAAACACACGTCTCGTACTTGTCATTAACATATTCATAGATAACACAAGAAACACACGTCTCGTACTTGTCATTAACATATTCATAGATAACACAAGAAACACACGTCTCGTACTCATCATTAACATGTTGAAAGATAAAGCTAGAATCTTTATCAAACTACTGGAAATGCCTTAATGTGTTATAATGACTCACAAAGTGGGTGGATAAACTTAAGTGAATGATTTGTAATGAACGCTTTATAATGAACGAACTGGAGTGAAGGAGATAAATCTGATAATATATACACGGAAGATATTTAAGTACCTAGTAACAAATCTACACACTATCATAACAACATGCTGGAGCGGAAGGCACTGACGGAGGAATGGTTGTAATTTGAACCATGTGTTTTAAAGGGGTGGACCGGTAAGCCAGGGAAAAGCCTCGGTCAGATGACCAAAAGCTCCAGCTTCGGGTCATCTTACAACTAAGACCCGCGTCAGGAAACACAAGTCCTGTTTCCCAACAAACCTTATCTAACCTAACCTAGCTGAAGGAGGTGTGAATCAGACCCAGTGTAAAGCAAGGTGCGCCATAGCAACAATAAGAGAATACTGTGTCAACATCCGTGGTCCCAGACTATTCATCCTGGTACTAGAAACATCGTAAACATTGCCAGAACAAGAGTAGACGTTCCCAAAAGAAAATTAATATATCACAACCTCCGCCTCTGTCAGATCAGCCAGACTAAGATGGATGTGTGAGGCAGACGGCCGCCAGCAGCAACAACCTGGTGGAACAGGCACTCAGGTTTAAGCCTCACCCAAGGATGTGCTACGAGGGTAGAAAAACTCTGGCAGCCGGTCACAGGTTTATAACAAAGACAACGCAGTAGTCTTGTTATGAAAGATAATACAGGAGTCTCGTTAGCAAACATAACGCATGATTCTTGTTATCAAAGATAACGCATGATTCTTGTTATCAAAGATAACGCATGATTCTTGTTATCAAAGATAATGCAAGAGTCTTGCTATGAAAGATAACGCAGGAATCTTCTTTTCAAAAGATTGTTGTCGAGATGTTATTTAGTCTCCCACACACCAGTAAAGACAGCATGGTCTCTCACATATCAGTAAAGATATAGTCTCCCACACACCCAGTAAAAAATCATAGTCTCCCACATATCAGTAAAGATATTACAGTCTTCAGCACCCACCAGTAAAGATATCATAGTCTCCCACATACCAGTAAAGATATCACAGTCTCCCACATACCAGTAAAGTATCACAGTCTCCCACAAATCAGTATAGATATCACAGTCTCCCACATACTAATAAAGATATCATAGTCTCCCACATATCAGTATAGATAACATAGTCTCCCACGCACCCAGTAATAGCGTGGGGAATAACAAGATAATTTAAACCATATTGCAGATGGATGAGAGTCATCTCACCTGTGGTGTCAGCACACTTTTAGCAAGACGGCGACTGAATGAATGATGGTTAATGTATTTTCCTTTTTTAGGGGGTCACCCTACTTCAGTGAGTGACGGCACGTATGTTAAAAAAACGAATAATGGAGTATACAGAAGTGTGAAATAACTTTAGGAGGGAGAAAAGCTTGGCGAAGCTGAGGTCTGAATGTGAATGTCAGTGGCCAGAACAAGCTTGTGATGAATTCTGCAAGAAAATATGAAAGATGTGACACTATGTGAGGGTGGACTGGAGAAGTGGTGGGGGAGGAGGTGGAAGAGGGAGAGGTGGAAGAAGGTGAAGTGGAAGAGGGAGAGGTGGAAGAAGGTGAAGTGGAAGGTGAGGTGGAAGAGAGAGAGGTGGAAGAGGGAGAGGTGGAAGATGGTGAGGTGCAAGAAGGTGAGGTGGAAGGTGAAGTAGAAGAAGGTGAGGTGGAAAAAGGTGAGGTGGAAGATGGTGAGGTGGAAGAAGGTGAGGTGGAAGGAGAGGTGGAAGGTGATGTGGAAGAAGGAGAGGTGGAATGTGATGTGGAAGAAGGAGAGGTGGAAGAGGGAGAGGTGGAAGAGGGTGAGGTGGAAGAAGGTGAGGTGGAAGAAGGTGAGATTGAAGAAGGTGAGGTGGAAGAAGGTGAGGTGAAAGAAGGTGAGGTGGAAGAAGGTGAAGTGGAAGAAGGTGAGGTGGAAGATGGTGAGGTGGAAGAAGGTGAGGTGGAAGATGGTGAGGTGCAAGAAGGTGAGGTGGAAGAAGGTGAAGTAGAAGAAGGTGAGGTGGAAGATGGTGAGGTGGAAGAAGGTGAGGTGGAAGAAGGTGAGGTGGAAGAAGGTGAAGTGGAGGAAGGTGAGGTGGAAGAGGGAGAGGTGGAAGAAGGTGAGGTGGAAGAAGGTGAGGTGGAAGAAGGTGAGGTGGAAGAGGGAGAGGCGGAAGAGGGTGAGGTGGAAGAAGGTGAGGTGGAAGATGGTGAGGTGGAAGAAGGTGAAGTGGAAGAAGGTGAGGTGGAAGAAGGTGAGGTGGAAGAAGGTGAGGTGGAAGAAGGTGAGGTGGAAGATGGTGAGGTGGAAGAAGGTGAGGTGGAAGAAGGTGGGGTGGAAGAAGGTGAGGTGGAAGATGGTGAGGTGGAAGAAGGTGAGGTGGAAGATGGTGAGGTGCAAGAAGGTGAGGTGGAAGAAGGTGAAGTAGAAGAAGGTGAGGTGGAAGATGGTGAGGTGGAAGAAGGTGAGGTGGAAGAAGGTGAGGTGGAAGAAGGTGAAGTGGAGGAAGGTGAGGTGGAAGAGGGAGAGGTGGAAGAAGGTGAGGTGGAAGAAGGTGAGGTGGAAGAAGGTGAGGTGGAAGAGGGAGAGGCGGAAGAGGGTGAGGTGGAAGAAGGTGAGGTGGAAGATGGTGAGGTGGAAGAAGGTGAAGTGGAAGAAGGTGAGGTGGAAGAGGGAGAGGTGGAAGATGGTGAGGTGGAAGAAGGTGAGGTGGAAGAAGGTGAGGTGGAAGAAGGTGAGGTGGAAGATGGTGAGGTGGAAGAAGGTGAGGTGGAAGAAGGTGGGGTGGAAGAAGGTGAGGTGGAAGAAGGTGAGGTGGAAGAAGGTGAGGTGGAAGAAGGTGAGGTGGAAGAAGGTGAGGTGGAAGAAGGTGAGGTGGAAGAAGGTGAGGTGGAAGATGGTGAGGTGGAAGAGGGAGAGGTGGAAGAAGGTGAGGTGGAAGAGAGAGAGGTGGAAGAAGGTGAAGTGGAAGAGGGAGAGGTGGAAGAAGGTGAAGTGGAAGAAGGTGAGGTGGAAGACGGTGAGGTGGAAGAGGGAGAGGTGGAAGAAGGTGAGGTGGAAGAGAGAGAGGTGGAAGAAGGTGAGGTGGAAGAAGGTGAGGTGGAAGAAGGTGAGGTGGAAGAGGGAGAGGTGGAAGAAGGTGAGGTGGAAGAAGGTGAAGTGGAAGAAGGTGAGGTGGAAGAGGGAGAGGTGGAAGAAGGTGAGGTGGAAGAAGGTGAGGAGGAAGACGGTGAGGTGGAAGAGGGAGAGGTGGAAGAAGGTGAGGTGGAAGAGTGAGAGGTGGAAGAAGGTGAGGTAGAAGAGGGAGAGGTGGAAGAAGGTGAAGTGGAAGAAGGTGAGGTGGAAGAAGGTGAGGTGGAAGAGGGAGAGGTGGAAGAAGGTGAGGTGGAAAAAGGTGAGGTGGAAGATGGTGAGGTGGAAGAAGGTGAGGTGGAAGGAGAGGTGGAAGGTGATGTGGAAGAAGGAGAGATGGAATGTGATGTGGAAGAAGGAGAGGTGGAAGAGGGAGAGGTGGAAGAGGGTGAGGTGGAAGAAGGTGAGGTGGAAGAAGGTGAGATTGAAGAAGGTGAGGTGGAAGAAGGTGAGGTGGAAGAGGGAGAGGTGGAAGAAGGAGAGATGAAAGAGGAAAGATGGTGGAAGGAGAGGTGGAAGAGATAGAAGAGGAGGATGAAAGGGAAAGGTGGAAGAGGAAATATGGTGGAAGAGGTGGAAGAGATAGAAGAGGAGGAAGAAAGGGAAAGGTAGAAGTAGAGATGGTTAAGGGAGGGTATGGAGAGGGAAGAGCTGGGAGGGAGAGAGGAGACACTCTGTCATGATTATATAGTCAATACTACCAGGCTTATTGAAGCTAAATGAGCGTTATACTAACGCACTTAATAACAACCGATGTTGTTAACCTGACACAGAGACTGAGAGTCTCCGGGTATCTCTCTAAGTGACTCGTTGATATTCAAACACTGGAGACTACAACTATTAACACTGGAGACCACAACTATTAACACTGGAGACCACAACTATTAACACTGGAGACTACAACTATTAACACTGGAGACCACAACAATTAACACTGGAGACCACAACTATTAACACTGGAGATTATAACTAACCATTAATATGTACTAGGACAAAAACTTGGTATAACGTTACTTATAGAGACCCAGCCACCACTACACACAGTCTTCACGTTACTTCCACAGACCCAGCCACCACTACACACAGTCTTCACGTTACTTCCACAGACCCAGCCACCACTACACACAGTCTTCCCGTTACTTCCACAGACCCAGCCACCACTACACACAGTCTTCACGTTACTTCCACAGACCCAGCCACCACTACACACAGTCTTCACGTTACTTCCACAGACCCAGCCACCACTACACACAGTCTTCACGTTACTTCCACAGACCCAGCCACCACTACACACAGTCTTCCCGTTACTTCCACAGACCCAGCCACCACTACACACAGTCTTCACGTTACTTCCACAGACCCAGCCACCACTACACACAGTCTTCACGTTACTTCCACAGACCCAGCCACCGCTACACAGTCTTCACGTTACTTCCACAGACCCAGCCACCGCTACACAGTCTTCACTAAGGATGGTGCCCATCAAACACTGGTAGAGTGGTGTTATGTATCAAAATCTTTTGATTTTTTTTTTACTATCAGTCATTACAACTGACTTATAATAAAAAAATCATAAGATAAACATGTATATGCCTCCATGTGTGCTGAAATTCGCTGCACTGATGACGATAAAATTATATTATATGCTCAGTATTAACCCACATGGAGACAGAAATTCAGAAGATTAATTGATCTGTATATCTCGATCCCCTTCTGGGATCCTCTTCAGAAAGACGAACGTGTAGGTTTAGGAAATTTTATTAAAGGGAAGGTTTCACCTGTACAGCACACTCACAGGTCATGTACATCAATATATATATATATATATATATATATATATATATATATATATATATATATATATATATATATATATATTTATATATGAGAGTTTATCTTTGATACTTTTTTAACGATTAAAGTATTCTTGACTTGTGTGAAGAGATTACATGCAGCTCTAGTGACCCTCGTGAAGTTGATAGGATTTAAACGTAAATAACCAGCCAATATGCTTTTTCACTTTAATAAAAATACATGGGGAGAGTATAATATATAGAGCGGAAAAGAAAGAGTCAGGTATGGTGATGAGGTGCAGGTGTGTGAGAGAAAGAGTCAGGTATGGTAATGAGGTGCAGGTGTGAGAGAAAGAGTCAGGTATGGTAAAGAGGTGCAGGAGAGTGAGAGAGAGTCAGGTATGGTCATGAGGTGCAGGAATGTGAGACAGACTTATGATTGGCCACTAGAGCATCTCGTCGACACAACTTATTCTTCTTTCTCCCGTCTATATATTACGCTCTTCCCAGGTGTATCTACTGCCTTGAATCTTCTTTTATAGTGCCTTACACAATAAAAATGTCCTGGCACTACGCTATGTCTTGTTACATACAATATGACGGCATCCATAACTTGCTCTGGTACATGGGCACGCCCGACACCTAATTCCATCAATATATTATTCTCAAGGTCATTTTCTCTTCTTGTTAGTATAATGATCCAGGAGAATGACACTCTCCTGGTTGACGTAATCAGTAATTAATAATAACGATGCAGTGATAGTTGATGGTTCCAATAACCTTAATGCTAACTGGTGGTTAACACTCTAACAAGCCACCAAGAAGCTACTGTATTCCTAACCTGGGTTAAAATACCTTCAAAATACAGGATGCCGTCACTCTTATTCCCTGTAATATACCACTGACAAACTGATTCACTCACTCTGTCTGTCTGTCTGTCTGTCTGTCTGCCTGTCTGTCTGTCTCTCTCTCTCTCTCTCTCTCTCTCTCTCTCTCTCTCTCTCTCTCTCTCTCTCTCTCTCTCTCTCTCTCTCTCTCTCTCTCTCTCTCTCTCTCTGTCTCTCTCTCTCTGTCTCTCGCCCCTCACACACCACTTTCAGAAAGCCGTGTTCACAGTCTCAGCTGTAATTTGCTGCAGAAAATGACAGGAAAACTTAGAGCGGATCCTTGATAGTAGCTGGACGGGGGATATAAAACTTGTGTGTGTGTGTGTGTGTGTGTGTGTGTGTGTGTGTACTCACCTAGTTGTACTCACCTAGTTGAGGTTGCGGGGGTCGAGTCCGAGCTCCTGGCCCCGCCTCTTCACTGATCGCTACTAGGTCACTCTCCCTGAGCCGTGAGCTTTATCATACCTCTGCTTAAAGCTATGTATGGATCCTGCCTCCACTACATCGCTTCCCAAACTATTCCACTTACTGACTACTCTGTGGCTGAAGAAATACTTCCTAACATCCCTGTGATTCATCTGTGTCTTCAGCTTCCAACTGTGTCCCCTTGTTACTGTGTCCAATCTCTGGAACATCCTGTCTTTGTCCACCTTGTCAATTCCTCTCAGTATTTTGTATGTCGTTATCATGTCCCCCCTATCTCTCCTGTCCTCCAGTGTCGTCAGGTTGATTTCCCTTAACCTCTCCTCGTAGGACATACCTCTTAGCTCTGGGACTAGTCTTGTTGCAAACCTTTGCACTTTCTCTAGTTTCTTCACGTGCTTGGCTAGGTGTGGGTTCCAAACTGGTGCCGCATACTCCAATATGGGCCTAACATACACGGTGTACAGGGTCCTGAATGATTCCTTATTAAGATGTCGGAATGCTGTTCTGAGGTTTGCTAGGCGCCCATATGCTGCAGCAGTTATTTGGTTGATGTGCTCTTCAGGAGATGTGCCTGGTGTTATACTCACCCCAAGATCTTTTTCCTTGAGTGAGGTTTGTAGTCTCTGACCCCCTAGACTGTACTCCGTCTGCGGCCTTCTTTGCCCTTCCCCAATCTTCATGACTTTGCACTTGGTGGGATTGAACTCCAGGAGCCAATTGCTGGACCAGGTCTGCAGCCTGTCCAGATCCCTTTGTAGTTCTGCCTGGTCTTCGATCGAGTGAATTCTTCTCATCAACTTCACGTCATCTGCAAACAGGGACACCTCAGAGTCTATTCCTTCCGTCATGTCGTTCACAAATACCAGAAACAGCACTGGTCCTAGGACTGACCCCTGCGGGACCCCGCTGGTGACAGGTGCCCACTCTGACACCTCGCCACGTACCATGACTCGCTGCTGTCTACCTGACAAGTATTCCCTGATCCATTGTAGTGCCTTCCCTGTTATCCCTGCTTGGTCCTCCAGTTTTTGCACCAATCTCTTGTGTGGAGCTGTGTCAAACGCCTTCTTGCAGTCCAAGAAAATGCAATCCACCCACCCCTCTCTCTCTCTTGTCTTACTGCTGTCACCATGTCATAGAACTCCAGTAGGTTTGTGACACAGGATTTCCCGTCCCTGAAACCATGTTGGCTGCTGTTGATGAGATCATTCCTTTCTAGGTGTTCCACCACTCTTCTCCTGATAATCTTCTCCATGATTTTGCATACTATACATGTCAGTGACACTGGTCTGTAGTTTAATGCTTCATGTCTGTCTCCTTTTTTAAAGATTGGGACTACATTTGCTGTCTTCCATGCCTCAGGCAATCTCCCTGTTTCGATAGATGTATTGAATATTGTTGTTAGGGGTACACATAGCGCCTCTGCTCCCTCTCTCAATACCCATGAGGAGATGTTATCTGGCCCCATTGCCTTTGAGGTATCTAGCTCACTCAGAAGCCTCTTCACTTCTTCCTCGGTTGTGTGCACTGTGTCCAGCACTTGGTGGTGTGCCCCACCTCTCCGTCTTTCTGGAGTCCCTTCTGTCTCCTCTGTGAACACTTCTTTGAATCTCTTGTTGAGTTCTTCACATACTTCACGGTCATTTCTTGTTGTCTCTCCTCCTTCCTTCCTTAGCCTGATTACCTGGTCCTTGACTGTTGTTTTCCTCCTGATGTGGCTGTACAACAGTTTCGGGTCAGATTTGGCTTTCGCTGCTATGTCATTTTCATATTGTCTTTGGGCCTCCCTTCTTATCTGTGCATATTCGTTTCTGGCTCTACGACTGTTCTCCTTATTCTCCTGGGTCCTTTGCCTTCTATATTTCTTCCATTCCCTAGCACACTTGGTTTTTGCCTCCCTGCACCTTTGGGTAAACCATGGGCTCATCCTGGCTTTTTCATTAATCCTGTTACCCTTGGGTACAAACCTCTCCTCAGCCTCCTTGCATTTTGTTGCTACATATTCCATCATCTCATTAACTGGCTTCCCTGCCAGTTCTCTGTCCCACTGAACCCCGTTCAGGTAGTTCCTCATTCCTGTGTAGTCCCCTTTCTTGTAGTTTGGCTTCATTCGTCCTGGCCTTCCTGCTTCTCCCTCCATCCTCTCTCTCTCTTGTGTGTGTGTGTGTGTGTGTGTGTGTGTGTGTGTGTGGGTCTGTGTGTGTGTGTGTACTCACCTAGTTGTACTCACCTAGTTGAGGTTGCAGGGGTCGAGTCCAAGCTCCTGGCCCCGCCTCTCCACTGGTCGCTACTAGGTCACTCTCCCTGAACCATGAGCTTGATCGTACCTCTGCTTAAAGCTATGTTTGGATCCTGCCTCCACTACATCGCTTCCCAAACTATTCCACTTCCTGACTACTCTGTGGCTGAAGAAATACTTCCTAACATCCCTTTGATTCATCTGTGTCTTCAGCTTCCAACTGTGTCCCCGTGTTGCTGTGTCCAGTCTCTGGAACATCCTGTCTTTGTCCACCTTGTCAATTCCTCTCAGTATTTTGTAAGTCGTTATCATGTCCCCCCTATCTCTCCTGTCCTCCAGTGTCGTCAGATTTATTTCCCTTAACCTCTTCTCATAGGACATACCTCTTAACTCTGGGACTAGTCTTGTTGCAAACCTTTGCACTTTCTCTAGTTTCTTTACATGCTTGGCTAGGTGTGGGTTCCAAACTGGTGCCCCATACTCCAATATGGGCCTAACGTACAGGGTGTACAGGGTCCTGAACGATTCCTTATTAAGATGTCGGAATGCTGTTCTGAGGTTTGCTAGGCGCCCATATGCTGCAGCAGTTTGTTGATTTATGTGGGCTTGGTGTTATACTCACCCCAGGATCTTTTTCCTTGAGTGAGGTTTGTAGTCTCTGGCCTCCTAGACTGTACTCCGTCTGCGGTCTTCTTTGCCCTTCCCCAATATTCATGACTTTGCACTTGGTGGGGTTGAACTCCAGGAGCGAATTGCTGGACCAGGTCTGCAGCCTGTCCAGATCCCTTTGTAGTTCTGCCTGGTCTTCAGTCAAATGAATTCTTCTCATCAACTTCACGTAATCTGCAAACAGGAACACTTCGGAGTCTATTCCTTCCGTCATGTCGTTCACAAATACCAGAAACAGCACTGGTCCTAGGACTGACCCCTGTGGGACCCCCCTGGTCACAGGCACCCACTCTGACACCTTACCACGTACCATGACTCGCTGCTGTCTTCCTGACAAGTATTCCCTGATCCATTGTAGTGCCTTCCCTGTTATCCCTGCTTGGTCCTCCAGTTTTTGGACTAATCTCTTGTGCGGAACTGTGTCAAATGCCTTCTTGCAGTCCAAGAAAATTCAATCCACGCAACCCTCTCCCTCTTGTCTTACTGCTGTCACCCTGTCATAGAACTCCAGTAGATTTGTGACACAGGATTTCCCGTCCCTGAAACCATGTCGGCTGCTGTTGATGAGATCATTCCTTTCTAGGTGTTCCACCAAGCTTCTCCTGATAATGTGTGTGTGTGTGTGTGTGTGTGTGTGTGTGTGTGTGTGTGTGTGTGTGTGTGTGTGTGTGTGTGTGTGTGTGTGTGTGTGTGTGTGTGTGTGTGTGTGTGTGTGTGTGTGTGTGTGTGTGTGTGTGTGTGTGTATGTGTGTGTGTGTGTGTGTGTATGCGTGCGTGCGTGAGCGCGAGCTTAACAAACTGCTCTGGGTTATGTTTGCCGGGATCGAGACAGCTCCTGGCCCCGCCTCCGACTACTTTGGTCGAGATCACTTATTTTCGGCCTCTTGGGCGTTATCAGTTCTATTCATGAAGCTGTGTATTGAATCTGCCTCCACCGCTGCCCCATCCAAGTAGCTCCACTTTTCAACCAGCCTGAGAACAAATACTTGTGTCTTCACCTTCCACATGTGTCCATTGATTCTGGCTCTCTTAATTCAGACTGTCTTTATCCCTTCCATCAATTTCTCCTTAATTAAGCATTTGTATGTAAGCATGTCCTTCCTTGTCTTCCCCTTCACCAGGTTCAATTTCTTCACTGTCTCCTCAAGGTACAATCCTCTCAGTTCTGGTACTACCCTAGTTGCGAACCTATGAATCTTTTCTTACCTCTTCACATGGTGTATCAGGTGTGGGCTCCATGCTGGGGCTGCGTACTCAGTAACTGGTCCTGAAATATTCTTTATTCAAATTCCTGAATGTTATTTTGAGGTTTACTAACCTTGCACGTGCCACTGACTTTATAAGTTTTATGTTGTCTTTTCACTCTCTGATATTTGCAGCTTCTCTCAGCTCATGATGCACTCCAGTCTACCCTCACCTCAAGTTCACATGACCATGTATTTGTTCGAGATGACTTCGAGAAGCCTTTTGTGTTAAATCTGTAGTCTGTTATGGTCTCTCTGGAGTTTATTACAGTCCTTTCCTGTTCTTATTTCTCTCACTGGTTTTACATCATTTGCAAAGAGAGGGCGCATAGAATGCAATCCTCTCTGGTGGGTCCTTCACATGTATTAGGAACAGTAGCGGCATCAGCACTGATCCTTGCCGAATCCCACTAGTTACTCTCCCCATACTGTCGATTCATCCCTTATATAAATTAATTTCTGCTTATTACTATTCAGGTCCTTCCTGACCCACTGGAGAACTCTGCATTGTAACGCTGCATGTTCCTCCAGGTTCTGACCTAATCTCTGCTGTGGTACTTTGTCAAATGCTTTCCTGCAGTTCATTCAACCCTTTCTTTCTTGCTTTATCTGACTGTCGTAGAACTCCAGCAAATATGAGACAGAATTTTCCATTTCTAAATCAGTGTAGATTTTCTGCAAGGAATCCTCTCTCTCTTCATGTCCCCAAATATTCTTTTTCTTACTATTTTCTCCATAATTTTTAACAGTATGTATGTGTGAGATACTGCCTCGTGATTCGTTGCCTCATGTCGGTCCCCTATTTATATAATGAGGCAATATTTTCATTTTTCCATTGTTATGGCACTTGTTCTGATTGGAAAGATTGATTGTATATCTTCGTTAATGGGTCACACAATGCTTATGCCCCTCTCAGCGCCAATGGAGATATGTAATGTAGTACCATTGCTCTTGTTATGTCAAGCTCACTGAAGAGTCTCGTCACTTCTTTTGGTTGTGTTGATGGTTTTTAGCATCAGTTTATTAGCCATGACCTAGTGAAGCTTTGTGATATTCTCAATAAACACTTGTGCTTTTCAGATCATGTCTTCTCATGCTCCCTTAATTTAGCACAAGTTAGATATTGAAATAAACTGATAATTGCAAAGGACTTCGTAATAAAGTGTTAAACACAGTACATGTTACATACTGTATGTGTTAATGGTAGCGAGGATCTGAGTATTCGCAGCTCGGTCTAGGACCAGACATTTTAAACTAAAAAAAAGAGGAAGATATTACAGGATTAGGAGCTCTTATGACACACAGGAGAGTAAAGTATATACTGAATTTAAGTAGAAGTGTGTAATATTTATCCACCATATTACGCGTCCACAAGTTTTCATTCTCATTTGTTTGACCACCGAGACGCTTTTAAGCATGTCTAGAGTGTTTGTGGTGTGTTCTGCAGCTGCATGTCAGGCACAACACACTGAACTTTTCCTTCTCTCTCCTACCACAAAGAGGTTCTGGCAGAATTCCCAGTCAAGGAAGTAATCTAGAACTTGGATCACCTTCATTCTCTGCAGATACTCGGCACTACACCTCGGGTAATTGATGCAGTCCAAGTTTAAAGATATGCTAATAAATGCTTCAACAGTTCTCGTTTCCTTCATGGTCGGATAATACGAGAGTAAACAAGACTTTCTGATAAGCCGGAAAATTCTCCGGTTAACTTATCCACAACTAACCCACAATCTGGAAAGGAAACTTAGACGATATTTCGGCTCTTCCTGGAACATTATCCAGCCACGAGTGAGAAAGAAAAGAAGAGGAAACCAGACATTAGGTAAGATAAATAGTTTTAGTTTAGACGTCAAGAAAAATCCTGTCCTATCCAAACTTAACCCTGGCCTAGTCTAACTTAATTAAGGAGTAACCTAACCTAATCCTTGTCTAACCTAAGCTAACCCTGGTCAGATCTAACCTAACCATGGTACAACCTAACCAAACTCTGGTCTAACCTAGTATAACTCTAGTCCAACCTAACCTAACCTAACCCTGTGTTACCGTAACCTAACCTAACCTAACCCTGTGTTACCGTAACCTAACCTAACCTAACCCTGTGTTACCGTAACCTAACCTAACCTAACCTAAAGTAACCTAACTTCCCGCACCTAAAGTAAACTTGGTCTAACCTAATCTGATCTAACTCTCCTTACTTAACCTAACTCTGGTCTAACCTAACCTAGCCTTCCTTTACCTAGGGAATGGAAGGTAAATAGATTTGATCCAAGGAATGGGAGAGTAGCTCTAATTCTTTGGACAACGACATATGTAAACAAAATTCACAAACTATGCACAATACACGTATTGTACATATATAATACACATAAAATACATAATACACATAATATACACAAACATAATACATAATATAAAGTATATGCAACGAGCATATTAATACCATTCATAAAGAAAGTATTAGATGGCTAAAATATTAGTGGTTATTAATTTTACAGTTAAATACAAATGACACCGACTTACTTCTGTAGCTAGTAAGATATTCATGGAATATTTACTGCTGCAACCAGTAAGATATTCATGGAATATTTACTGCTGCAACCAGTAAGATATTCATGGAATATTTACTGCTGCAACCAGTAAGATATTCATGGAATATTTACTGCTGCAACCAGTAAGATATTCATGGAATATTTACTGCTGCAACCAGTAAGATATTCATGGAATATTTACTGCTGCAACCAGTAAGATATTCATGGAATATTTACTGCTGCAACCAGTAAGATATTCATGGAATATTTACTGCTTAAGATATTCATGGAATATTTACTGCTGCAACCAGTAAGATATTCATGGAATATTTACTGCTGCAACCAGTAAGATATTCATGGAATATTTACTGCTGCAACCAGTAAGATATTCATGGAATACTTACTGCTGCAACCAGTAAGATTTTCTTGGAAGAGTGAACAGCCAGTGTCACTCCAGCGAGCCAGCAAGCCAGCGAGGCGGGCAGCTTCAGTGTGGGGAGGAAGTCAGGTGTCGAACAAAGCTGAGACTAGCAGGAATTGGTAGGATAATCTTGGGAGTATTTTCGTCTTGAGCGTAGAAATCTACTGTCACAGTAGAAGGAGGTTTCTACGAGGTGGAGGAGGCGGGAGTGTTGTTCGCTAGTACCAACACTAAGACGCTAGATCTTGCTGGGACAACGTGTCGCTCTGCATGAAGCTTCGTCAACTATAGACTTGATAAAACTCTACACATATTGAAATAGTGTCCTAACTTGTTATCTGTCTCCGTCTCTACGAGTCAGAAATATACTATACTGTATATACCGAAATATTATTCGTTACGGGTGTGTATATATGCAAACCATGCCACGAGTGAGGTTTGAACCCGCGGTTTGAGACTCTCTGACCGCGGGTTCAAACCCCAACCTTGACATGGTTTGTTTGCAATCCTGTCACGTTGTGTATATACATATATATATATATATATATATATATATATATATATATATATATATATATATATATATATATATATGTATATATATATGTATATATATATATATATGTATATATATACACTTATATATATATATATATATATATATATATATATATATATATATATATATATATATATATAAATATATATATATATATATATGTATATATATATGTATATATATACACTTATATATATATATATAGTGTATATATATACATATATATATATATAATTATATATATATATATATATATATATATATATATATATATATATATATATAAGTGTATATATATACATATATATATAAATATAAATATATATATATATATATATATATATATATATATATATATATATATATATATATATATATATATATATATATATATATATATACATATATATATATAATGTGCTATCACTGACAATTTACGAGACCTTCTAGTAATTGAGTTTACCACAAAAAAAAAAACTGGAGCTGAGAGAATTCTTTCATAAAAAGTCCGACAACATGGGTCTTAAGGAGATTAAATTGGAATAAAATATTTTTACTGAACCAGTCTTTTCAAGATATTAACTTGACATGAAAGAGGAAAAGATTTGGTTACAAGAAGGAGGAGGAACACTGCTACTTCTAGAATGTACTGAAATAGTAATACTGGTAAAAAGGATGAAAAACAGTACTAGTTAAAAACGAACATTTATATATATATATATATATATATATATATATATATATATATATATATATATATATATATATATATATATATATATATATATATATATATATATATATATATATATATATCACCAAAACCTGCACCAGTCTCCAGCACAAGTCTCTTGCACCAGTCTCCTGCACCAGTCTCCTGCACCAGTCTCCAGCAACAGTCTCCTGCACCAGTCTCCTGCATTAGTGTCCAGCACCAGTCTCCTGCACCAGTCTCCAGCACCAGTCTCCAGCACCAGTCTCCAACACCAATCTCCAGCACCAGTCTCCAGCACCAGTCTCCAGCACCAGTCTCCAGCACCAGTCCCCAGCACCAGTCTCCTGCACCAGTCTCCTGCACCAGTCTCTTGCACCAGTCTCCAGCACCAATCTCCAGCACCAGTCTCCAGCACCAGTCTCTAGCAACGGTCTCCTGCACCAGTCTCCAGCTCCAATCTCCTGCACCAGTCTCCTGCACCAGTCTCTTGCACCAGTCTCCTGCACCTGCACCAGTCTCCTGCACCAGTCTCTTGTACCAGTCTCCTGCACCAGTCACCAGCAACAGTCTCCAGCACCAGTCTCCTGCACCAGTCTCCAACACCAATCTCCTGCACCAGTCTCCAGCACCAGTCTCCAGCACCAGTGTCCTGCACCAGTCTCCTGCACCAGTCTCCTGCACCAGTCTCCAGCACCAGTTTCCTGCACCAGTCTCCAGCAACAATCTCCTGCACCAGTCTCCTTCACCAGTCTCTTGCACCAGTCTCCAGCACCAGTCTCCTGCACCAGTCTCCTTCACCAGTCTCCTGCACCAGTCTCCAGCACCAGTCTCCTGCACCAGTCTCTTGCACCAGTCTCCAGCACCAATCTCCAGAACCAGTCTCCAGCACCAGTCTCCAGCACCAGTCTCCTGCACCAGTCTCCTGCAACAGTCTCCTGCTCCAGTCTCCAGCAACAACCTCCTGCACCAGTCTCGTGCACCAGTCTCTTGCAGCAGTCTCCAGCACCAGTCTCCTGCACCAGTCTCCAGCACCAGTCTCCTGCACCAGTCTCCTGCACCAGTCTCCTGCATCAGTCTCCTGCACCAGTCTCTTGCACCAGTCTCCTGCACCAGTCTCCTGCACCAGTCTCCAGCAACAGTCTCCTGCACCAGTCTCCTGCACCAGTCTCCAGCACCAGTCTCCAGCACCAGTCTCCTGCACCAGTCTCCAGCACAAGTCTCTTGCACCAGTCTCCTGCACCATTCTCTTGCACAGTCTCCTGCACCAGTCTCCTGTATTAGTCTCCAGCACCAGTCTCCTGCACCAGTCTCCAGCACCAGTCTCCTGCGCCAGTCTCCAGCACCAGTCTCCTGCACCAGTCTCCTGCACCAGTCTTCAGCACCAGTCTCCAGCACCAGTCTCCAGCACCAGTCTTCTGCACCAGTCTCCAGCACCAGTCTCCTGCACCAGTCTCCTGCACCAGTCTTTTGCACCAGTCACCAGCAACAGTCTCCTGCACCAGTCTCCTGCACCAGTCTCCAGCACCAGTCTCCAGCACCAGTCTCCTGCACCAGTCTCCAGCATCAGTCTCCAGCAACAGTCTCCTGCAACAATCTCCAGCACGAGTCTCCTGCACCAGTCTCCAGCATCAGTCTTTAGCAACAGTCTCCAGCACCAGTCTCCAGCAACAGTCTCCAGCATTAGTCTCCAGCAACAGTCTCCAGCATCAATCTCCAGCAACAGTCTCCTGCAATTGTCTCCAGCACCAGTCTCCTGCACCAGTCTCCAGCATCAGTCTCCAGCAGCAGTCTCCTGTACCAGTCTCCAGCAACAGTCTCCTGCAATAATCTCCAGCACCAGTCTCCAGCACCAGTCTCCTGCACCAGTCTCCAGCACCAGTCTCTTGCACCAGTCTCCTGCACCAGTCTTTTGCACCAGTCACCAGCAACAGTCTCCTGCACCAGTCTCCTGCACCAGTCTCCAGCACCAGTCTCCTGCACCAGTCTCCTGCACCAGTCTCCAGCATCAGTCTCCAGCAACAGTCTCCTGCAACAATCTCCAGCACGAGTCTCCTGCACCAGTCTCCAGCATCAGTCTTTAGCAACAGTCTCCAGCACCAGTCTCCAGCAACAGTCTCCAGCATTAGTCTCCTGCACCAGTCTCCAGCATCAGTCTTTAGCAACAGTCTCCAGCACCAGTCTCCAGCAACAGTCTCCAGCATTAGTCTCCTGCACCAGTCTCCAGCAACAGTCTCCAGCATCAATCTCCAGCAACAGTCTCCTGCAATAGTCTCTAGCACCAGTCTCCTGCACCAGTCTTTAGCATCAATCTCCAGCAGCAGTCTCCTGTACCAGTCTCCAGCAACAGTCTCCAGCAACAGTCTCCTGCACCAGTCTCCAGCAACAGTCTCCTGCACCAGTCTCCAGCATCATTCTCCAGAAACAGTCTCCTGCACCAGTCTCCAGCAACAGTCTCCTGCACCACTCACCAGCAACAGTCTCCTGCACCAGTCTCCTGCCACAGTCTCCTGCACCAGTCTCCTGCACCAGTCTCCAGCAACGGTCTCCTGCACCAGTCTCCAGCAACAGTTTCCTGCACCAGTCTCCAGCAACAATCTCCAGCACTAGTCTCCTGCACCAGTCTCTAGCAACAGTCTCCTTCACCAGTCTCCATCAACAGTCTCCTGCGCCAGTCTCCAGCAACAGTCACCTGTACCAGTCACCAGCAACAGTCTCCTGCACCAGTCTCCAGCAACAGCCTCCTGCACCAGTCTCCTGCACCAGTCTCTTGCACCAGTCTCCATCAACGGTCTCCTGCACCAGTCTCCAGCAACAGTTTCCTGCACCAGTCTCCAGCAACAATCTCCAGCACTAGTCTCCTGCACCAGTCTCTAGCAACAGTCTCCTTCACCAGTCTCCATCAACAGTCTCCTGCGCCAGTCTCCAGCAACAGTCACCTGTACCAGTCACCAGCAACAGTCTCCTGCACCAGTCTCCAGCAACAGTCTCCAGCACCATTCTCCAGTAACAGTCTCCTGCACCAGTCACCAGCAACAGTCTGCTGCACCAGTCTCCTGCACCAGTCTCCTGCAACAGTCTCCTGCAACAATCTCTTGCACCAATCTCCTGTACCAGTCTCCTGCAACAGTCTCCTGCAACAGTCTCCTGCAGCAGTCTCCTGCACCAGTCTCCAGCAACAGTCTCCAGCAACAGTCCCGTGCAACAGTCGACCATCAAACTGATCATCAGCTTTTCCCTCTTCTCTCTTCTCCATGATGATTATGCTATGGTGGAATAGTTCAGTGTATTCATCACTAACGTTGCCGAGGTCTGGAAGGAACTCTCAAGATGAGAATTGAGGTATTGAATCTTAAGGGACATCTTACATTCCAGTATATGATATGCTGTCAATAACTCTTCTACAGTATTTCTGTAGTCATCACTGTGATGACTGCCCAAGAAACCTGCGCAAGAGTTCTTGAATGCCACCTATGTTCTCAGCTCAGCTTAGTCTTGAAGACTTTCACCAAAATGAGCATCATCTAGTAACTTCTGAATATGAGGTCCGATGAAGATACCTTCCTTCAGTTTGGTGTTAATAACTTTGGTAAACCTCTCCTTCAGATGGGCAAACTCTGCACCTTCTTTGTCCAAAGCTTTGACGAAGTTTTTAATGAGGCTCACCTTGATGTGTAAAGGCGGAAAGCTTATGTCCTTTGGATCGACTAATGGACTGTGTTGAACGCTCTTCACGCCTACCTCATACGATTCTCGAGTCGGCCACGTACATTGTATGTAGTGTTGCTTCGTACAGGAAACAGCAGCACTTTGTAAGTCCATTAACCCTCACAACAGTAACATATTGATTCTTCCAGTTTAAAACAAGTTTCTAAACTTTTCTACTGCTTTCTGAGCAAACTGATTCTTGGATCTGGGTGCAGTAAATTCCACTGGCACAATCTTGAATCAAGAAACCCTGTTCCTTGGATTAATGAAGATAGCGCACAAGATCGTTAAGGTCACTTTAAGTCACTAGATGTGGTTCCAGGTTGTTGACTCTAGCCAGTTCAAACTCAGAATCGAAGTTAGTGGTTTCTTCATCATCATCATCATCATCCAAGGATAATATATCTTTGCAGGATGCTGTTACTGGAAGAGGGAAATCCTTTGAATTTTCCACCGGTCTGATTCCAGAAGGAAAATCTGGATACGATACTTAGAATTTTTTATGAAAATCCTAAAACTCTTGTGATACAGAAATAATAATCCAAGGTGACAACCTCTGGTTCCTTCCACACCATCGGGACTGCAAAAGGCAT
>NC_091314.1:20843596-20888596 GCF_038502225.1 Cherax quadricarinatus
CAAGGAGAAGCCATGGTTCAACCATCCAGAAAGAAGATACAAGGAGAAGCCATGGTTCAACCATCCAGAGAGGAGATACAAGGAGAAGCCATGGTTCAACCATCCAGAGAGAAGATACAAGGAGAAGCCATGGTTCAACCATCCAGAGAGAAGATACAAGGAGAAGCCATGGTTCAACCATCCAGAGAGAAGATACAAGGAGAAGCCATGGTTCAACCATCCAGAGAGAAGATACAAGGAGAAGCCATGGTTCAACCATCCAGAGAGAAGATACAAGGAGAAGCCATGGTTCAACCATCCAGAGAGAAGATACAAGGAGAAGCCATGGTTCAACCATCCAGAGAGAAGATACAAGGAGAAGCCATGGTTCAACCATCCAGAGAGAAGATACAAGGAGAAGCCATGGTTCAACCATCCAGAGAGAAGATACAAGGAGAAGCCATGGTTCAACCATCCAGAGAGAAGATACAAGGAGAAGCCATGGTTCAACCTTACAGAGAGAAAATACAAGGAGAAGCCATGGTTCAACCATCCAAAGGGAAGATACAAGGAGAAGCCATGGTTCAACCGTCCGAAGGGAAGATACAAGGAGAAGCCATGGTTCAACCGTCCAAAGGGAAGATACAAGGAGAAGCCATGGTTCAACCATCCAAAGGGAAGATACAAGGAGAAGCCATGGTTCAACCATCCAAAGGGAAGATACAAGGAGAAGCCATGGTTCAACCGTCCGAAGGGAAGATACAAGGAGAAGCCATGGTTCAACCGTCCAAAGGGAAGATACAAGGAGAAGCCATGGTTCAACCGTCCGAAGGGAAGATACAAAGAGAAGCCATGGTTTAATTAGAAGTACACGAAAGCTTAACAGAAATGAAAAGAGAATGGAGAAAGCACAAAAGACAAGCACCACCATGAAAGACAATGAGAGCGAGGTGGAAGTGGAGAGGCTCCGTGAATATAAAATAGTAACAGAAACAAAAACAACAAAGCCTCTCCATGTAATATGACTGAGGGAAGAAAATGAACTACTGCTGGAGAATAAGAAAGCTTCACTACGAGCTATACCTAGTAAAATTACCTGGTATTATACCTGGTACTATTACCTGGTACTATGCCTGGTACTATTACCTGGTTCTATACCTGGTACTATTACCTGGTTCTGTACCTGGTATTATTCCTGGTACTCTACCTGGTATTATACCTGGTATTATTACCTGGTACTATACCTGTTACTATACCTGGTATTATACCTGGTACTATTACCTGGTACTATACCTGGAATTATACCTGGTACTATACCTGGCACTATTAGCTGGTATTATACCTGGTACTATTAGCTAGTATTATACCTTGTACTATTACCTGGTATTATGCCTTGTCCTATACCTGGTACTATACCTGGAATTATACCTGGTACTATACCTGGCACTATTAGCTGGTATTATACCTGGTACTATTAGCTAGTATTATACTTTGTACTATTACCTGGTATTATGCCTTGTCCTATACCTGGTACTATACCTGGAATTATACCTGGTAATATTCCCGGTACTATACCTGATACTATACCTGGTACTGTACCTGGTCGTATACGTGGTACTATATTTGGTGCTATACAAGTACTGAGAGAAGAAAGATAATCACTGGTGGAGAATAAGAAGACTACGAAGATCTTAACAAAAGACTTGAGTGACATCGTGATGATTCAAACAAGAGAACCACACGTAGGGTGAAACATAAACGATACACAAGTAACGAACATTGATATAGCAAGTAAAAATGTTAAGAAAATGCTGCCATTTTTTTTATATAACACAAGAAACTCATCCTAACAGTAGGTGGCCTCGGGTTCTGTAAGCAGCAGCAGCAGCAGCAGCAGCAGCAGCAGCAGCAGCAGCAGCACCAGGAGCAGCAGCAGCAGCACCAGGAGCAGCAGCAGCAGCAGCAGCAGCACCAGGAGCAGCAGCAGCAGCAGCAGCAGCAGCAGCAGCAGCAGCAGCAGCAGCAGCAGCAGCAGCACCAGGAGCAGCAGCAGCAGCACCAGGAGCAGCAGCAGCAGCAGCAGCAGTCATATGCAAACTGCTCGACTTACTTTCACTAAAGCATTACAGGAGAAGAGAAACATCAGTCTCAATATTCATAAATGTTCATTATTATTTTGTTATGATGGACCTTCAAGGATCATAACAGCGCCTGGGAAATGAGGTTTTAAGATACATGGAAGGGGAGGATAATTAAACCTGACTGCATCAAGAACCCTTCATCAACGTTAAGCTGCCTCCTTTAACGGAGAGAAACGTTAACCGTTGTTGTTAGTGATACACACTTACCCAAGTGCAGACAATATAACGAGAAAAAAAAAGAGTGAAGGTTTCAGCATCACTTACCCAAGTGCAGACAATATAACGAGAAAAAAAAAGAGTGAAGGTTTCAGCATCACTTACCCAAGTGCAGACAATATAACGAGAAAAAAAAAGAGTGAAGGTTTCAGCATCACTTACCCAAGTGCAGACAATATAACGAGAAAAAAAAAGAGTGAAGGTTTCAGCATCACTTACCCAAGTGCAGACAATATAACGAGAAAAAAAAAGAGTGAAGGTTTCAGCATCACTTACCCAAGTGCAGACAATATAACGAGAAAAAAAAAGAGTGAAGGTTTCAGCACATAACACAGCCTCTCTTCACCACACTGATGACGGCCTCAGTGGGAGGCAGAAATATACAATATGTCAACAATTCAGTGGAATGAAGACTTCCTTGGTCCGTCATCCCTCGGATATCCAGCTCACTGGCAAATGCCTAGGAAGGACCAAGAGCTACATCTAAAATAAGCTTCTGGCGGGGTCGGGTAGTACTTCTTAAAACTTAGTCTTCATAGTGGCACCAGTGACTGTCACTATCTCAAGTGCAAAACTTTCTACTTGATGTATCAGTCCCTCTGAGGTAGAGCAGTGGACAGCACATCTAAGCACTGAACAGCACATCTGAGCACTGAACAGCACATCAGAGTACTGAACAGCATATCTGAGCACTGAACAGCACATCTGAGCATTGAACAGCAAATCTGAGCACTGAACAGCACATCTGAGCACTGAGCAGCACATCTGAGCACTGAACAGCACATCTGAGCATTGAACAGCAAATCTGAGCACTGAACAACACATCTAAGCACTGAGCAGCACATCTGAGCACTGAACAGTACATCTGAGCACTGAACAACACATCTAAGCACTGAGCAGCACATCTGAGCACTGAACAACACATCTAAGCACTGAGCAGCACATCTGAGCACTGAACAGTACATCTGAGCACTGAACAGCACATATGAGCACTGAACAGCACATATGAGCACTGAACAGCACATCTGAGCACTGAACAGCACATCTGAGCACGGAACAGCACATTTGAGCACTGGACAGCACATCAAAACACGGGACAGCACATCTGAGCACTAAACAGCACATCTGAGCACTGGACAGCCCATCATAACACTGGACAGCACATCTGAGCACTGGACAGAACATCTGAGCACTGAACAGCACATCAGAGCATTGGACAGCACATTTGAACACTGGACAGCACATCTGAACACTGGACAGCACATTTGAGCACTGAACAGCACATCAAAACACTGGATAACACATTTGATCACTGGCAGCACATCTGAGCACTGGACAGAACATCTGAGCACTGAACAGCACATCAGAGCATTGGACAGCACATCTGAACACTGGACAGCACATCTGAACACTAGACAGCACATCTGAGCACTGAACAGCACATCAAAGCACTCGATAGCACATTTGATCACTGGACAGCACATCAGAGCACTGGACAACACATCAGAGCACTGAACAATACATAAGAGCACTGAACAGCACATATGAACACTGGACAGTACATCTAAATACTGGATAGCACATCTGAGCACTGGATAGCACATCCGAACACTTTACAGTACATCTGAACACTGGATAGCACATCTGAACATTGAACAGCACATTTGAACACTGGACAACACATCTGAACACTGGCCAGCACATCTAAACACTGGATAGCATATCTGAGCACTGAACAGCACATCAGAGCATTGGGCAGCACATCTGAGAACTGGACAGCACATCTGAATACTGGACAACACATCTGTAAACTGGATAGTACATCTAAACACTAGACAGCACATCTGAACACTGGGCAGCACATCTGAAAACTGCACAGCACATCTGAATACTGAACAGCACATATGAGGACTGAACAGCACATATGAGCACTGGACAGCACATCTGAGCACTGAACAGCACATCTGAGCACGGAACAGGATATCTGAGCACTGGACAGCACATCTGAGCACTAAACAGCACATCAAAACACTGGACAGCAAATCTGAACACTGGACAGCGCATTTGAGGACTGAACAGCATATCAAAACACTGGATAGCACATCTGAGACCTGGACAGCACATCTGAACACTAGACAGCACATCTAAACACTGAACAGCACATCTGAGCACTGAACAGCATATCAGAGCACTCAATAGCACATTTGATTACTGGACAGCACATCTAAACACTGGATAGCACATCTGAGTACTGAACAGCACATCAGAGGATTGGACAGCACATCTGAGCATTGGACAGCACATCATAGCACTGGACAACACATCAGAGCACTGGACAGCGCATATGAACACTGGACAGTACATCTAAACACTGCACATCACATCTGAACACTGGATAGCACATCTGAACACTAGACAGCACATCTGAACACTGGACAGCACATCTGAACACTGGTCAGCAGATCTGAACACTGGATAGCACATCTGAACACTTTACAGTACATCTGAACACTGGATAGCACATCTGAACACTGGACAGCACATTTGAACACTAGACAGCACATCTGAACACTGGACAGCACATCTAAACACTGGATAGCACATTTGAGCACTGGAGAGCACATCTGAGCACTGGACAGAACATCTGAGCACTGGACAACACATCAGAGCACTCCACAGCACATCTGAACACTGAACAGCACATGAGAACACTGGACAGCACATCTGATCACTGGACAGCACATCTGAGCACTGGACAGCACATCTGAGCACTGGACAGCACATCAGAGCACTGAACAGCACATAAGAGCATTGGACAACACATCTGAGTACTCGACAGCACATCAGAGCACTGGACAGCACATCTGAATACTGGACAACACATCTGAAACTGGATAGTACATCTAAACACTAGACAGCACATCTGAACACTGGGCAGCACATCTGAACACTGCACAGCACATCTGAACACTGGTCAACACATCCAAACACTGGACAGCACATCTGAACACTGGACAGTACATCTGTACACTGGATAACACATCCGAACACTGGAAAGCACATCTGAGCATTGGACTGAACATCTGAGCACTGAACAGCACATCAGAGCACTCGATCACATATCTGAACACTGGACAGCACATCTGAACACTGTACATCACATCTAAACACTGGACAGAACATCTGAGCACTGGAGAGCATATCAGAGCACTGGAAAGCACTTCTGAGAGCTGAACAGCATCATCAAAGCACTGGATAGCACATCTCAGCACTGGACAGCATATCAGAGCACTGGAAAACACATCTGAGCACTGAACAGCACATCTGAGTGCTGGAGAGCATATCAGAGCACTTCTCAGCACATCTGAGCACTGGACAGCACATATGAACACTGGACAGCACATCTGAACACTGAACAGCTTATCAGAACACTGGACAGCACATCTCAGCACTGAACAGCACATCTCAGCAATGGGCAGCACATCTGAACACTGGACAGCACACATGAACACTGGACCGTACATCTGAACACTGGACAACACATATGAACACTGGGCAGTACATCTGAACACTGGTCAGCACATCTGAACACTGGATAGCACATCTGAACAATGGACAGTTCAACTGAACACTGAAAAACACATCTGAACACTGGACAGTACAACTGAACACTGGACAGCACAACTGAACACTGGATAGCACATTTGAACACTGGACAGCACAACTGAACACTGGATAGCACATCTGAACACTAGACAGCACAACTGAACACTGGATAGCACATCTTAACACTGGACAGCACATCTGAACACTGGTCATCACATGTGAACACTGGACAGCACTTCTGAACACTGGATAGCACAAATGAACACTGTATAGCACATCTGAACACTGGACATCACATCTGTACACCAGACAGCACATCTGAACACTGGACAGCACATCTGAACACTGGACAGCACAGCTGAACACTGGATAGCACAACTGAACACTGGTCAGCACATCTGAACACTGGACAGCGCATCCGAACACTGGACAGCACGTCTGAACACTGGACAGCATATCAGAGCACTGGACAGCAGATCTGAACACTGGACAACACAACTGAACACTGGATAGCACATCTGAACACTGGACAGCAGATCTGAACACTGGACAGCACATCTGAACACTGGACAGCACATCTGAACACTGGATAGCACAACTGAACACTGGATAGTACATCTGAACACTGGACAGCAGATCTGAACACTGGACAGCACATCTGAACACTGGTCAGCCCATCTGAACACTGGACAGCGCATCTGAACACTGGACAGCACGTCTGAACACTGGACAACATATCAGAGCACTGGACAGCAGATCTGAACACTGGACAGCACAACTGAACACTGGATAGCACATCTGAACACTGGACAGCAGATCTGAACACTGGACAGCACATCTGAACACTGGACAGCGCATCTGAACACTGGACAGCACATCTGAACACTGGTCAGCACATCTGAACACTGGAAAGCGCATCTGAACACTGGACAGCACGTCTGAACACTGGACAGCATATCAGAGCACCGGACAGCAGATCTGAACACTGGACAGCAGATCTGAACACTGAACAGCACATCTGAACACTGAACAGCACATCTGAACACTGGTCAGCACATCTGAACACTGGACAGCACATCTGAACACTGGACAGCGCATCTGAACACTGGACAGCACATCTGAACACTGGTCAGCACATCTGAACACTGGAAAGCGCATCTGAACACTGGACAGCACGTCTGAACACTGGACAGCATATCAGAGCACTGGACAGCAGATCTGAACACTGGACAGCAGATCTGAACACTGAACAGCACATCTGAACACTGAACAGCACATCTGAACACTGGTCAGCACATCTGAACACTGGACAGCACATCTGAACACTGGATAGCACGTCTGAACACTGGACATCACATCTGAACACTGGACAGAACATCTGAACACTGGACATCACATCTGAACACTGGAAAGCAGATCTGAACACTGAACAGCACGTCTGAACACTGGACAGCACGTCTGAACACTGGAGAGAACTTCTGAACACTGGACATCACATCTGAACACTGGACAGCAGATCTGAACACTGAACAGCACATCTGAACACTGGACAGCACATCTGAACACTGGGCAGCACATCTGAACACTGGACAGCACATCTGAACACTGGACAGCACGTCTGAACACTGGACATCACATCTGAACACTGGACATCACATCTGAACACTGGACAGCACATCTGAACACTGGACAGCACATCTGAACACTGGACAGCACATCTGAACACTGGACAGCACGTCTGAACACTGGACATCACATCTGAACACTGGACATCACATCTGAACACTGGACAGCACATCTGAACACTGGACAGCACATCTGAACACTGGACAGCACGTCTGAACACTGGACATCACATCTGAACACTGGACAGAACATCTGAACACTGGACAGCACGTCTGAACACTGGACATCACATCTGAACACTGGACAGCACATCTGAACACTGGGCAGCACATCTGAACACTGGACAGCACGTCTGAACACTGGACATCACATCTGAACACTGGACAGCACATCTGAACACTGGGCAGCACATCTGAACACTGGACAGCACGTCTGAACACTGGACATCACATCTGAACACTGGACAGAACATCTGAACACTGGACATCACATCTGAACACTGGACAGCACATCTGAACACTGGACAGCACGTCTGAACACTGGACATCACATCTGAACACTGGACAGCACATCTGAACACTGGGCAGCACATCTGAACACTGGACAGCACGTCTGAACACTGGACATCACATCTGAACACTGGACAGAACATCTGAACACTGGACATCACATCTGAACACTGGACAGCAGATCTGAACACTGAACAGCACGTCTTAACACTGGACAGCACGTCTGAACACTGGACATCACATCTGAACACTGGACAGCAGATCTGAACACTGACCAACCACGTCAAGCTCTCTCAGTGTTCCATAGATTTTCTGTTTTACCATCGTTTACTAAGAATATTAGCGTCGTTGTTTACATGTGGTCCGTATAAATGCATCATGTAATACACAATGTTTACACGTGGTCCGTATAAATGCATCATGTAATACACAATGTTTACATGTGGTCCGTATAAATGCATCATGTAATACACAATGTTTACATGCGGTCCGTATAAATGCATCATGTAATTCACAATGTTTACATGTGGTCCGTATAAATGCATCATGTAATACACAATGTTTACACGTGGTCCGTATAAATGCATCATGTAATACACAATGTTTACACGCGGTCCGTATAAATGCATCATGTAATACACAATAAAATTTATAATCACTTGCCAAGTTTTTGCTTATTAATGACCGTCGGATATATTTTAAATCCAATTAATCAACTTTGGCAACGATGACAAAAATATTTATATTGTCCAGCTTCTTTTGTCGCGATAATATCTGAAAAATAAGTACGAAAATATTCTAAATAAAACAATAAAGATATGAAAATACGAAATTAACAAAACGGTAACAAAGGAAAATAAACTTGAACAAGTATATTATCTTATGAGAGAAAAAAAATAAGAGAAACATTGAAGGATTCTTTTATTTGAGTGGCAAATGGAAGCTGGTTAATTTGTATCGTTGAAGCGCTGGTGCCCTCTAGAAGAATTTATTACTTGGCAATTTAACTTTATAATTGATTCCGATAATTGAAAGTGTCAGTAGTAATGTTATCACCTACAGCCCTTTTGTCACCTGGGGTGGGGGTAGGGGGCGGTGGGGGAGCCAGGGGGAGGCAGGGGAAGGGGGTAAAATTTACCCATTAATTACAGAAAGTGGCAACTCATTATATGTGTGGTTGTTGTGGCTGTGGTTGTGGTTGTGGTGGTGTGGGTAGGGTGCTTGTGGTGGGGTGGCGTGGGTAGGGTCCTGGTGGTAGGGTAGGATGGTTGTGTTGGTGGTGGTGGGAGTACTGGGGTGGTGGTTGTGATGTGGGTAGGGTGGTTGTGGTGGTGGAGTAGGTAGGGTGGTTGTGGTGGTGGTGTGAGTAGGGTAGTGGTGGTGGTGCGGGTAGCGTGGTTGTGGTGGTGGTAGTGTGGGTAGGGTGGCTGTGGTGGTGGAGGTGGTGTGGGTAGGGTGGTGGTGTGGATAGGGTGGTGTGGTGGTGTGGGTAGGGTGGTTGTGGTGGTGGGGTGTGGGTATGGTGGTGGTGGTGAGGGTAGGATGGTTGTGGTGGTGGTTGTGGGAGTACTGGAGTGGTGGTTGTGGTGTGGGTAGGGTGGTTGTGGTGGTGGTGTGGGTAGTGTGGTGGTGTAGATAGCGTGGTTGTGGTGGTTGTGGTGGTTGTGGTGGTTGTGGTGGTGGTGGTGGTGGTGGTGGTGTGGGTAGGGTGGTGGTGTAGATAGCGTGGTTGTGGTGGTTGTGGTGGTGGTGTTGGTGGTGGTGGTGGTGGTGGTGGTGTGGGTAGGTGGTGGTGGTGGTGGTGGTGGTGGTGGTGGTGTGGGTAGGGTGGTGGTGTAGATAGCGTGGTTGTGGTGGTTGTGGTGGTTGTGGTGGTTGTGGTGGTTGTGGTGGTGGTGGTGGTGTGGGTAGGGTGGTTGTGGTGGTGGAGGTGGTGTGGGTAGGGTGGTGGTGGTGGTGGTGTGGACAGGGTGGTGGTGTGGATAGGGTGGTGGTGGTGTTGTGGGTAGGGTGGTTGTGGTGGTGTGGGTAGGGTGGTGGTGGTGAGGGTAGGATGGTTGTGGTGGTGGTGGTGTGGGTAGGGTGGTTGTGGTGGTGGGAGTACTGGAGTGGTGGATGTGGTCTGGTTCAACCTGTACTGTGGTACTTGTGAGTGTGGCTGCACTTCTGAGGATATGTTTGGTATTGTGGTTGTAGTTGTGAGGTGGTGGTGTTCGCGACTGCTGCAATTCTAGTTGACATGATTCTGGGGTGTGGTGGTTATGTGACTGAGGTTTGCATACAGGGATGAGTTGCGGTGATAGTGGTGAGGAGTGGTTGGGGGTGATGGTTGTTGTGGTGACTAGTGACTAGAAGAATGTTATACAATACTGATGTTTGGTGGTGGTAGTTGCAGTTGCAATATTTGCAATGGTGGCTGCTGTTTTGGTTGAGGTAGTTATGACGGACTAACAGTGGTGGTTGTGGTTGTAATGGTGGATGTAGTGGTGGTTGTGATGGTGGCTGCAGTGGTAGTTGTGATGGTGGCTGCAGTGGTGGTTGTGATGGTGGTGGTTGCAACGGTGATTGTAGTGGTGATGGCGGTTGTAGTGGCTGTAGTGGTGGTTGTGATGGTGGTTGTAGTGGTGGTGGTTGTTGTGGTGGTTGTAGTGGCGATAGTTGTGACGGTGGTTGTAGTGGTGCTTGTGATGGTGGTTGTGATGGTGGTTGTGATGATGGTTGTGATGGTGGTTGTAGTGCTGGTGGTTGTGACGGTGGTTGTAGTGGTGGTTGTAGTGGTGGTTGTGATGGTTGTGATGGTGGTTGTAGTGCTGGTGGTTGTGACGGTGTTTGTAGTGGTGGTTGTGACTGTGGTAGCAGTGGTGGTGGTTGTGACGGTGATTGCAGTGATGGTTGTGATGGTGGTTGTAGCTTTGGTGGTTGTGACGGTGGCTGGAGTGGTGGTGGTTGTGACGGTGGTTGTAGTTGTGGTGGTTGTAGTGGTGGTGGTGACGGTGGTTGTAGTTGTGGTGGCTGTTACGGTGGTTGTAGTGGTGGTGGCTGTGACGGTGGTTGTAGCATTGGTGGTTGTAGTGGCGGTGGTTGTGACGGTGGTTGTAGTGGTGGTTGTGAAGGTGCCTGTAGTAGTGGTTGTGACGGTGGTTGTAGTGGTGGTGGTTGTGACGGTGACTGTAGTGGTGGTGGTGGTTGTAGCGGTGGTGGTTGTGACGGTGGTTGTAGTGGTGGTGGTTGTGACGGTGACTGTAGTGGTGGTGGTGGTTGTAGCGGTGGTGGTTGTGACGGTGGTTGTAGTAGTGGTGGTTGTGACGGTGGTTGTAGCGATGGTGGTTGTGAGTGTGGTTGTAGTGGTGGTAGTAGTGAGTGTGGTTGTAGTGGTGGTGGTTGTGACGGTAGTTGTAGAGGTGGTGGTTGTGACGGTGGTTGTACTGGTGGTGGTTGTGACGGTGGTTGTGACAGTGGTTGTGACGGTGATTGACGATGATTGTGACGGTGATTGTGACGATGGTTGTGACGGTGGTTGTGACGGTGGTTGTGACGGTGGTGGTGACGGTGGTGGTGACGGTGGTTGTGACGGTGGTGGTGACGGTGGCTCTACGTGTACTTCAAGACTAGATACAAGACGTTTTAGCACACAAAATCAGTTCATTCCAACATCAACATTGCGGTCTCTGAACAGTGACAATTTATATCGCACAAAAAGAAGGATGGCAAACAGGAGATTAACCAGATCATGAATTTACAATAATACAGCAATACTGAGTGAAGCGTTGCCACAACAAAACCTTGTTCCCAACCTCTACCTTTTCTCCAGCTCGGAGGGCGATGCGCTGCTGCATCCAGTACTCATCCAGTTCATCCACAGTTGTGTAACTATTGGCAAAGAAACTTTTCGCCTCGTCTATGTGTGTGGAAAAAAAAAAGCCTTTCCAGAAGTTTATGCTGTTATTTCTCATTGTCGTTCTTATTTTGTCCTCGGAAAATAGATCTCTGGACTTTTGACAATTTCGTTAATGTCTTGAATGTTCGTAATACACCTCGTAGTCTACGTCAATATCTTCAAAATTCATAACATTTCGTAGTCTACGTCAATATCTTCGAAAGTTCATAACAGATTTTGTAGTCTACGTACATTTCATCAAAGTTTGCAATACGTCTCGTAGACTAAAAGTCTTCAGGTTAAAGTCTGGCTTCTGTCAGTCTTCGTAAACTTACTTTATTATCATTAGCTATTTACCTATTTACTCTTCTCAGTATTTTATTATTTTATTTCCCGCCCCCCTCCCTCCCTCCCTCCCTCTTTCTGACTCGTCTTCTGCTCTTCTCTCACATTTTCTCGTTCAGTTGTGACTTGATAATGGTCCAGAGTGGACCAAAATCTATTTCATTTAGAGCAATATATTTTTTGGATTGCAAATTATACATTATATAGCTGGCATTATTACGTTATTTGTGTAAAGAAGAGAGAAATAAATGAATAAGACACATGTGCAACACTTGGGTGTCTTCAAGATAGAGACGTTTCGCCAACCAGTGGCTTTATTAGCCCAATAAAGAACATAAAGGGCGGAAAAGGTGAAGAAGGTAATTTGAGGTCATCAGTCCCTCGGTCTTGATAGGTGGTGTTCAGTCCCTCAAGTTTTCATATGTGGTGTTCAGTCTCTCAGTTTTGCTAGGTGGTGCTCAGTCTCTCAACTTGCTAGGTGGTGTTCAGTTCCTTAGTCTTGCTAGGTGGTGTTCAGTCCCTCAGTTTGCTAGATGTTCAGTCCCTCAGTCTTGCTAGGTGGTGTTCAGTCCCTCTGTCTTGCTAGGTGGAGTACAGTCCCTCAACTAGCTAGGGGGAGTTCAGTCCTTCAGTCTTGCTAGGTGGCGTTCAGTCCCTCGGTCTTGCTAGGTGGAGTTCAGTCCTTCAGTCTTGATATAGCTGGCATACCAGAACAATAACTGTGGGTCAAGGCCTAATTAACACACTTAAGATTCAGAATGGCGTCTCTCAGATGTCAATTATTCTTGCCAGACCTCTCCTTCCATTTAAATTATGGTGCTAGAGAACACACAAGTTGGAAGAGAAGCATTTACTGGTGCAAATTTGTTCCAATAAAAGAAGTGTTTACTGGAACAGCTTTATTCCAATAAAAGAAGTGTCTACTGGGACAACTTTGCTCCAGTACAAGAAGTGTTTATTGGGAGAATTTTGTAAAGTAAAAGGACACAAGTGCAACTAATGTGACATTTTATTGTGGCGACGTTTCGCTCTCCAGGAGCTTTGTCAAGCCATTACAAACAATACATGGACACAGAGGGTGCATATAGGCTCAGAGTGAGGTGTAATACTAGTGGTAGCAGTAGTAGTGGTAATAGAAGTTGTAATTGAGACACATGTGCAACATCTGGGTATCTTTATTGTAGACGTTTCACCATCCAGTGGCTTTATCAATACAAATTCCAGGACATAACTTGAAGACAGGAGAACTATGTACAGAAGTTGAGGGACTGATTACCTCATCTTCTGCACATAGTTCTCCTGTCTTCAAGTTATGTCCTGGAATTTGCATTGATAAAGTCACTGGATGGCGAAACGTCTACAATAAAGATACCCAGATGTTGCACATGTGTCTCAATTTCACCATGTCGGTATTGTACACCATTCTTGTACAATATAAGTTGTAATAGTAGTAGTAATACAATATGGTAGAACAATCAACTTGCGCATGAGTAAAAGGTTATAAAAGTTATTACTTGGGTAACATAAAAATAGGTTAGACAAATATTTCTGTTGGTGGTTGGATCTGAGATGGTGTATTTCAGTGTTCCTTCTCTGTTGTGTTCTTGTGTAGCAGAGACTATGTGATGGCGCGGTTTATAGTTTTGAGGGGGAAGTTCGCTAATACTTCAGAGATGATGAAGATGCCTTTATTTTGGCTGACTGTGTTAGAAACAGCGATTAATGATGATTCAAGGCACTTAAGTCTGATGAAATTAAGACACATGTGCAACATCTGGGTATCTTTATTGTAGACGTTTCTCCATCCAGTGGCTTTATCAATACAAATTCCAGGACATAACTTGAAGACATCTTGTCGGTATTGTATATCATTCTTGTACAGCACTTAAGTCTGTTGAAATTTGGCTCTAGTCGGGCGTCGTTGAATTTCATGAGGTGACTGGTGGAATTCCGGTGTTGTACGCAGGCGTTGTTCAAGTTATCATTCCTACATGCGTTAATGGACCACTACTACTACTGCCACTAATATTACACCTCAGTCTGAGCCTATATAAACCTCTCTGTGTCCATGTATTGTTTGTTGAAGATTGAGACACTTATGCAACATATGGGAATCTTTATTTAGGAAACGTTTCACCACACAGTGGCTTCATTAGTCCAATACAAAGCAGAAAGGTACAAGGAGAGGAGGAGTTTGGGGTAATCAGTCCCTCAGCCTACAAGACTGTTGGACTGAGCACATCGACTCCAGGCTGAGGGACTGATTACCTCAAACTCCTCCTCTCCTTACACCTTTCTGCTTTATAATGGACTGATGAAGCCACTGTGTGGCGGAACGTTTCCTAAATAAAGATTCCCATATGTTGCTTAAGTGTCTCAATCTTCAACTTGTCAGTTTTCAAAACTATTCATCACATGTATTGTTTGTAACGGCTTGACAAAGCTCCTGGAGAGCGAAACGTTGCCACAGTAAAATGCCACATTAGTTGCACTCGTGTCCTCTTACTTTACATATTGTCGGTAATTCTACCAACATTAATACAATCTGTTGGAGAATTTTGTTCCAATGCAAGAAATGTTTAATGGAACAACTGTGTTCCAATACAAGAAGTGTTTACTGAACAACTGTTTCAATAAAATGGGCAATTGCTGGGACAACTTTGTTTTAATGAAGTAAACATTTACTGGAACAAGTTTGTCCCAATAAAAAGAAGTATTTACTGGAACAACTTCCCCAAAAAACTCTTGCTCCTCAACGTGTGTCGCTTCTTCAGTATAAGAACATAAGAACATAAGAAAAGAGGAACACTGCAGCAGGCCTGTTGGCCCATACTAGGCAGGTCCTTTACAATTCATCCCACTAACAAACATTTGACCAACCCAATTTTCAATGCCACCCACGAAACAAGCTCCGATGTGCAAGTCCCTCTCAAATCCAACCCCTCCCACTCATGTACTTATCCAACTTAAATTTGAAACTACCCAAAGTCCTAGCCTCAATAACCCAACTAGGTAGACTGTTCCACTCATCAACTACCCTATTTCCAAACCAATACTTTCCTATGTCCTTTCTAAATCTAAACTTATCTAATTTAAATCCATTACTGCGGGTTCTCTCTTGGAGAGATATCCTCAAGACCTTGTTAATATCCCCTTTATTAATACCTATCTTCCACTTATACACTTCGATCAGGTCTCCCCTCATTCTTCGTCTAACAAGTGAATGTAACTTAAGAGTCTTCAATCTTTCTTCATAAGGAAGATTTCTAATGCTATGTATTAATTTAGTCATCCTACGCTGAATGTTTTCTAACGAATTTATGTCCATTCTGTAATATGGAGACCAGAACTGAGCTGCATAATCTAGGTGAGGCCTTACTAATGATGTATAAAGCTGCAGTATGACCTCTGGACTTCTGTTGCTTACACTTCTTGATATAAATCCCAGTAATCTATTTGCCTTATTACGTACGCTTAGGCATTGCTGTCTTGGTTTAAGGTTGCTGCTTACCATAACCCCCAAGTCCTTTTCGCAATCTGTATGGCTAAGTTCTACATTATTTAACTTATAAGTGCTAGGGTTATGGACACTCCCGAGCTTCAGAACCTTGCATTTATCTACATTGAACTGCATCTGCCACTTTTCTGACCAAGAGTAGAGTTTGTCTAAATCCTCCTGAAGTTCCCTAACATCTACGTTTGAATCAATTATCCTACCTATCTTCGTGTCATCGGCGAATTTGCTCATATCACTAGTAATTCCTTCATCAAGATCATTGATATATATTATAAACAACAACGGGCCCAAGACTGATCCCTGTGGAACGCCACTTGTTACTGATCCCCACTCGGATTTAACCCCATTTATGGACACTCTCTGCTTCCTGTCTGTGAGCCATGACTCGATCCACGAGAGCACCCTTCCCCCAATGCCATGAGCTGCTACTTTCTTCAACAGTCTTTGGTGCAGAACTCTATCAAATGCCTTACTAAAATCTAAGTAAACAATATCAAATTCTTTATCGTGGTCAACAGCCTCAAAAGCTTTACTGAAGAAAGTTAATAAATTAGTTATACAAGACCGACACAATGTTGGTGTTGCTTATGCCGGTTAAGCGATCTCTCCTTCCCACAAGTTTAAAGCCTCTCCACTACACGAGGCTCATCAAGACTACATCGTAACCTTGTCACCACCAGTAAACAACAGTTCAAACTCTCAGTGTGTATATACAAATACAAATATAAACATACATCTCTGCGTATACACAGCTATGTATGGGTCGCTGAATCTTCCTATGTATACCAAGTGTTGTGTTTTTCAACAAGATAATACCCATACTGTCGCGTTCTGAAATAAGTGTATTAAATTCACACACAAAAAGCCCTAAGTCGGTGTGTGTGTACTCACTTAATTGTGGTTGCAGGGGTCGAGACTCAGCTCCTGGCCCCGCCTCTTCACTGATCGCTACTAGGTCCTCTCCCTCTCTGCTTCCTGAGCTTTGTCATACCTCTTCTTAAAACTATGTATGGTTCCTGCCTCCACTACTTCACTTGCTAGGCTATTCCACTTCCTGACGACTCTGACTGAAGAAATACTTCCTAACGTCCCTGTGACTCGTCTGAGTCTTCAGCTTCCAGTTGTGACCCCTTGTTTCTGTGTCCCCTCTCTGGAACATCCTATCTCTGTCCACCTTGTCTATTCCCCGCAGTATCTTGTATGCCGTTATCATGTCTCCCCAGACCCTTCTGTCCTCCAGTGTCGTCAGTCCGATTTCCCTCAACCTTTCCTCGTAAGACATTCCCCTGAGCTCTGGGACTAGCCTTGTTGCAAACCTTTGTACTTTCTCTAACTTCTTGACGTGCTTGACCAGGTGTGGGTTCCAGACTGGTGCTGCATACTCCAGTATGGGCCTAACATACACAGTGTACAGTGTCTTGAACGATTCCTTATTAAGGTATCGGAACGCTATTCTCAGGTTTGCCAGGCGCCCGTATGCTGCAGCAGTTATTTGGTTGATGTGTGCCTCCGGTGACGTGCTCGGTGTTATGGTCACCCAAGGTCTTTCTCCCTGAGTGAGGTCTGTAGTCTTCGTCCACCTAGCCTATACTCTGTCTGCGGACTTCTTTGCCAGTCCCCGATCTTCATGACTTTGCATTTGGCAGGGCTGAATTCGAGAAGCCAGTTTCTGGACCACATGTCCAGCCTGTCCAGGTCTCTTTGCAGTCCTGCCTCATCCTCATCCGATTTAATTCTTCTCATCAGCTTCACATCATCTGCGAATAGGGACACTTCAGAGTCTATTCCTTCCATCATGTCGTTCGCATATATCAAAAATAGCACTGGTGTTAGAACTGACCCCTGTGGGACCCTGCTCGTCACAGGCGCCCACTGTGATACCTCTTCACGTACCATGACTCGTTGTTGCCTCCCTGTCAGGTATTCCCTGATCCATTGCAGTGCCCTCCCTGTTATATGCGCCTCATCCTCCAGCTTCTGCACTAATCTCTTGTGGGGAACTGTGTCAAAGGCCTTCCTGCAGTCTAGGAAAACGCAATCAACCCACCCCTCTCTCTCGTGTCTTACTTCTGTTACCTTGTCATAAAACTCGAGGAGGTTTGTGACACAGGATTTGCCTTCCATGAACCCATGCTGGTTTTCATTTATAATCTCGTTCCGTTCCAGGTGTTCCACCACTCTCCTCCTGATAATCTTCTCCATGACTTTGCACACAATAAATGTCAGAGCCACAGGTCTGTAGTTTAGTGCCTCATTTCTGTTTCCTTTCTTAAATATGGAGACTACATTTGCTGTCTTCCATTTCTCAGGTAGTTGCCCAGTTTCAAGGGATGTGTTGAAGATTGTGGTTAGGGGCACGCACAGCATCTCTGATCCTTCTCTAAGGACCCATGGGGAGATGTTGTCCGGTCCCATCGCCTTTGAGGTATCAAGGTCATTTAGCAGCTTCTGCACCTCCTCCTCGGTTGTTCGTATGTCATCAACACTTGTTGGTATATTCTCTCTTGATGTTCCCTTCTGTGCTGTCTTCCTAAAGCCCTTCCTGTCTCTACTGTGTGTGTGTGTGTGTGTGTGTGTGTGTGTGTGTGTGTGTGTGTGTGTGTGTCATGTATGGGTGACCGTAAAACTTAATGATCACCTGCCATATCAGGACAGTATAACAGACTGAAATTAACACACAGGTGCAACATCTGGGTATCTTTATTGTAGACGTTTCGCCATCCAGTGGCTTTATCAATACAAATTCTAGGACATAACTTGAAGACATTAGAACTATGTACAGAAGATGAGGTAATCAGTCCCTCAACCTTGGAGTAGGTGCGAAGAGCACCGTAGTCGTGGAGATTCTGAAGCAGAAGCAAGAAGCCTGGCGCTACACCTGACGTTACTATATAAGCGCCAGGCTCCTTGCTTCTGCTTCAGAATCTCCACGACTACGGTGCTCCTCGCACCTACTCCAAGGTTGAGGGACTGATTACCTCATCTTCTGTACATAGTTCTACTGTCTTCAAGTTATGTCCTAGAATTTGTATTGATAAAGCCACTGGATGGCGAAACGTCTACAATAAAGATACCCAGATGTTGCACCTGTGCCTTAATTTCATCTTGTCGGTATTATATACCATTCTTGCACAGTATAACAGACTGTTTATTATCACTGTTTTTATATGTAGAACCATAATTTTCAAATGAGTCGGCCGGTAAGCCAGTGAAAGGCCTCGGTCGGACGACCAAAAGCTCCAACTGCTGGTCATCGTACGACTGAGACCCGCGTCAGGAAACACCTGTCCTGTTTCCTAACAAACCTTACCTAACCATCGCTGTTTGTGACTTTACAAGAGACACATACCAGCAAGGAAGAGTGTGCTGGTATGAGGAACGTAAATACCAGCAAGGAAGAGTGTGCTGGTATGAGGGAGGTAAATACCAGCAAGGAAGATTGTGCTGGTATGAGGGAGGTAAATACCAGCAAGGAAGAGTGTGCTGGTATGAGGAACGTAAATACCAGCAAGGAAGAGTGTGCTGGTATGAGGGAGGTAAATACCAGCAAGGAAGATTGTGCTGGTATGAGGGAGGTAAATACCAGCAAGGAAGATTGTGCTGGTATGAGGAAGGTAAATACCAGCAAGGAAGAGTGTGCTGGTATGAGGAAGGTAAATACCAGCAAGGAAGAGTGTGCTGGTATGAGGAAGGTAAATACCAGCAAGGAAGAGTGTGCTGGTATGAGGAAGGTAAATACCAGCAAGGAAGAGTGTGCTGGTATGAGGAACGTAAATACCAGCAAGGAAGAGTGTGCTGGTATGAGGAAGGTAAATACCAGCAAGGAAGAGTGTGCTGGTATGAGGAGGGTAAATACCAGCAAGGAAGAGTGTGCTGGTATGAGGAGGGTAAATACCAGCAAGGAAGATTGTGCTGGTATGAGGAGGGTAAATACCAGCAAGGAAGATTGTGCTGGTATGAGGAGGGTAAATACCAGCAAGGAAGAGTGTGCTGGTATGAGGAGGGTAAATACCAGCAAGGAAGAGTGTGCTGGTATGAGGAGGGTAAATACCAGCAAGGAAGATTGTGCTGGTATGAGGAGGGTAAATACCAGCAAGGAAGAGTGTGCTGGTATGAGGAGGGTAAATACCAGCAAGGAAGAGTGTGCTGGTATGAGGAGGGTAAATACCAGCAAGGAAGATTGTGCTGGTATGAGGAGGGTAAATGCCAGCAAGGAAGAGTGTGCTGGTATGAGGGAGGTAAATACCAGCAAGGAAGAGTGTGCTGGTATGAGGAGGGTAAATACCAGCAAGGAAGAGTGTGCTGGTATGAGGAGGGTAAATACCAGCAAGGAAGAGTGTGCTGGTATGAGGGAGGTAAATACCAGCAAGGAAGATTGTGCTGGTATGAGGAACGTAAATACCACCAAGGAAGAGTGTGCTGGTATTAGGAAGGTAAATACCAGCAAGGAAGAGTGTGCTGGTATGAGGAAGGTAAATACCAGCAAGGAAGAGTGTGCTGGTATTAGGAAGGTAAATACCACCAAGGAAGAGTGTGCTGGTATTAGGAAGGTAAATACCACCAAGGAAGAGTGTGCTGGTATTAGGAAGGTAAATACCACCAAGGAAGAGTGTGCTGGTATTAGGAAGGTAAATACCAGCAAGGAAGAGTGTGCTGGTATCAGGAAGGTAAATACCAGCAAGGAAGAGTGTGCTGGTATGAGGGAGGTAAATACCAGCAAGGAAGAGTGTGCTGGTATGAGGGAGGTAAATACCAGCAAGGAAGAGTGTGCTGGTATGAGGGAGGTAAATACCAGCAAGGAAGAGTGTGCTGGTATGAGGAGGGTAAATGCCAGCAAGGAAGAGTGTGCTGGTATGAGGGAGGTAAATACCAGCAAGGAAGAGTGTGCTGGTATGAGGAGGGTAAATGCCAGCAAGGAAGAGTGTGCTGGTATGAGGGAGGTAAATACCAGCAAGGAAGAGTGTGCTGGTATGAGGAGGGTAAATGCCAGCAAGGAAGAGTGTGCTGGTATGAGGGAGGTAAATACCAGCAAGGAAGAGTGTGCTGGTATGAGGGAGGTAAATACCAGCAAGGAAGAGTGTGCTGGTATGAGGGAGGTAAATACCAGCAAGGAAGAGTGTGCTGGTATGAGGAGGGTAAATGCCAGCAAGGAAGAGTGTGCTGGTATGAGGGAGGTAAATACCAGCAAGGAAGAGTGTGCTGGTATGAGGGAGGTAAATACCAGCAAGGAAGAGTGTGCTGGTATGAGGGAGGTAAATACCAGCAAGGAAGAGTGTGCTGGTATGAGGAGGGTAAATACCAGCAAGGAAGAGTGTGCTGGTATGAGGGAGGTAAATACCAGCAAGGAAGAGTGTGCTGGTATGAGGAGGGTAAATGCCAGCAAGGAAGAGTGTGCTGGTATGAGGGAGGTAAATACCAGCAAGGAAGAGTGTGCTGGTATGAGGAGGGTAAATACCAGCAAGGAAGAGTGTGCTGGTATGAGGGAGGTAAATACCAGCAAGGAAGAGTGTGCTGGTATGAGGGAGGTAAATACCAGCAAGGAAGAGTGTGCTGGTATGAGGGAGGTAAATACCAGCAAGGAAGAGTGTGCTGGTATGAGGGAGGTAAATACCAGCAAGGAAGAGTGTGCTGGTATCAGGAAGGTAAATACCAGCAAGGAAGAGTGTGCTGGTATGAGGAACGTAAATACCACCAAGGAAGAGTGTGCTGGTATTAGGAAGGTAAATACCAGCAAGGAAGAGTGTGCTGGTATGAGGGAGGTAAATACCAGCAAGGAAGAGTGTGCTGGTATGAGGGAGGTAAATACCAGCAAGGAAGAGTGTGCTGGTATGAGGAGGGTAAATACCAGCAAGGAAGAGTGTGCTGGTATGAGGAGGGTAAATACCAGCAAGGAAGAGTGTGCTGGTATGAGGGAGGTAAATACCAGCAAGGAAGAGTGTGCTGGTATGAGGGAGGTAAATACCAGCAAGGAAGAGTGTGCTGGTATGAGGGAGGTAAATACCAGCAAGGAAGAGTGTGCTGGTATGAGGAAGGTAAATACCAGCAAGGAAGAGTGTGCTGGTATGAGGGAGGTAAATACCAGCAAGGAAGAGTGTGCTGGTATGAGGAGGGTAAATACCAGCAAGGAAGAGTGTGCTGGTATGAGGGAGGTAAATACCAGCAAGGAAGAGTGTGCTGGTATCAGGAAGGTAAATACCAGCAAGGAAGAGTGTGCTGGTATGAGGGAGGTAAATACCAGCAAGGAAGAGTGTGCTGGTATGAGGGAGGTAAATACCAGCAAGGAAGAGTGTGCTGGTATGTGGAGGGTAAATACCAGCAAGGAAGAGTGTGCTGGTATGAGGAGGGTAAATACCAGCAAGGAAGAGTGTGCTGGTATGTGGAAGGTAAATACCAGCAAGGAAGAGTGTGCTGGTATGTGGAGGGTAAATACCAGCAAGGAAGAGTGTGCTGGTATGAGGGAGGTAAATACCAGCAAGGAAGAGTGAGCTGGTATGAGTGAGGTAAATACCAGCAAGGATGAGTGTGCTGGTATGAGGAGGGTAAATACCAGCAACGAAGAGTGTGCTGGTATGAGGAAGGTAAATACCAGCAAGGAAGAGTGTGCTGGTATGAGGAGGGTAAATACCAGCAAGGAAGAGTGTGCTGGTATGAGGAGGGTAAATACCAGCAAGGAAGAGTGTGCTGGTATGAGGAGCGTAAATACCAGCAAGGAAGAGTGTGCTGGTATGAGGGAGGTAAATACCAGCAAGGAAGATTGTGCTGGTATGAGGAACGTAAATACCACCAAGGAAGAGTGTGCTGGTATTAGGAAGGTAAATACCAGCAAGGAAGAGTGTGCTGGTATGAGGAAGGTAAATACCAGCAAGGAAGAGTGTGCTGGTATGAGGAGGGTAAATACCAGCAAGGAAGAGTGTGCTGGTATGAGGAGGGTAAATACCAGCAAGGAAGAGTGTGCTGGTATGAGGAGGGTAAATACCAGCAAGGAAGAGTGTGCTGGTATGAGGGAGGTAAATACCAGCAAGGAAGAGTGTGCTGGTATGTGGAAGGTAAATACCAGCAAGGAAGAGTGTGCTGGTATGAGGAGGGTAAATACCAGCAAGGAAGAGTGTGCTGGTATGAGGAGGGTAAATACCAGCAAGGAAGAGTGTGCTGGTATGAGGAGGGTAAATACCAGCAAGGAAGAGTGTGCTGGTATGAGGGAGGTAAATACCAGCAAGGAAGAGTGTGCTGGTATGTGGAAGGTAAATACCAGCAAGGAAGAGTGTGCTGGTATGAGGAGGGTAAATACCAGCAAGGAAGAGTGTGCTGGTATGAGGAGGGTAAATACCAGCAAGGAAGAGTGTGCTGGTATGTGGAAGGTAAATACCAGCAAGGAAGAGTGTGCTGGAAGGTAAATACCAGCAAGGAAGAGTGTGCTGGTATGAGGAGGGTAAATACCAGCAAGGAAGAGTGTGCTGGTATGTGGAAGGTAAATACCAGCAAGGAAGAGTGTGCTGGTATGAGGAAGGTAAATACCAGCAAGGAAGAGTGTGCTGGTATGAGGGAGGTAAATACCAGCAAGGAAGAGTGTGCTGGTATGAGGAAGGTAAATACCAGCAAGGAAGAGTGTGCTGGTATGAGGAACGTAAATACCAGCAAGGAAGAGTGTGCTGGTATGAGGAAGGTAAATACCAGCAAGGAAGAGTGTGCTGGTATGAGGAAGGTAAATACCAGCAAGGAAGAGTGTGCTGGTATGAGGAAGGTAAATACCAGCAAGGAAGAGTGTGCTGGTATGAGGGAGGTAAATACCAGCAAGGAAGAGTGTGCTGGTATGAGGAAGGTAAATACCAGCAAGGAAGAGTGTGCTGGTATGAGGGAGGTAAATACCAGCAAGGAAGAGTGTGCTGGTATGAGGGAGGTAAATACCAGCAAGGAAGAGTGAGCTGGTATGAGTGAGGTAAATACCAGCAAGGATGAGTGTGCTGGTATGTGGAAGGTAAATACCAGCAAGGAAGAGTGTGCTGGTATGAGTGAGGTAAATACCAGCAAGGAAGAGTGTGCTGGTATGTGGAGGGTAAATACCAGCAAGGAAGAGTGTGCTGGTATGAGGGAGGTAAATACCAGCAAGGAAGAGTGAGCTGGTATGAGTGAGGTAAATACCAGCAAGGATGAGAGTGCTGGTATGTGGAGGGTAAATACCAGCAAGGAAGAGTGTGCTGGTATGAGTGAGGTAAATACCAGCAAGGATGAGTGTGCTGGTATGTGGAGGGTAAATACCAGCAAGGAAGAGTGAGCTGGTATGAGTGAGGTAAATACCAGCAAGGAAGAGTGTGCTGGTATGTGGAAGGTAAATACCAGCAAGGAAGAGTGTGCTGGTATGAGGGAGGTAAATACCAGCAAGGAAAAGTGTGCTGGTATGAGGAGGGTAATTACCAACAAGGAAGAGTGTGCTGGTATGAGGAAGGTAAATACCAGCAAGAAAGAGTGTGCAGGTATGAGGAGGGTAAATACCAGCAAGAAAGAGTGTGCAGGTATGAGGAGGGTAAATACCAGCAAGGAAGAGTGTGCTGGTATGAGGAGGGTAAATGCCAGCAAGGAAGAGTGTGCTGGTATGAGGGAGGTAAATACCAGCAAGGAAGAGTGTGCTGGTATGAGGAGGGTAAATACCAGCAAGGAAGAGTGTGCTGGTATGAGGAGGGTAAATACCAGCAAGGAAGAGTGTGCTGGTATGAGGGAGGTAAATACCAGCAAGGAAGAGTGTGCTGGTATGAGGAGGGTAAATACCAGCAAGGAAGAGTGTGCTGGTATGAGGAGGGTAAATACCAGCAAGGAAGAGTGTGCTGGTATGAGGAGGGTAAATACCAGCAAGGAAGAGTGTGTTGGTATGAGGAGGGTAAATGCCAGCAAGGAAGTGTGTGCTGGTATGAGGAAGATAAATACCAGCAAGGAAGAGTGTGCTGGTATGAGGGAGGTAAATACCAGCAAGGAAGGGTGTGCTGGTATGAGGAGGGTAAATACCAGCAAGGAAGGGTGTGCTGGTATGAGGGAGGTAAATACCAGCAAGGAAGAGTGTGCTGGTATGAGGGAGGTAAATACCAGCAAGGAAGAGTGTGCTGGTATGAGTGAGGTAAATACCAGCAAGGAAGAGTGTGTTGGTATGAGGGAGGTAAATACCAGCAAGGAAGAGTGTGCTGGTATGAGTGAGGTAAATACCAGCAAGGAAGAGTGTGTTGGTATGAGGAGGGTAAATACCAGCAAGGAAGGGTGTGCTGGTATGAGGAGGGTAAATACCAGCAAGGAAGAGTGTGCTGGTATGAGGGAGGTAAATACCAGCAAGGAAGAGTGTGCTGGTATGAGGAGGGTAAATACCAGCAAGGAAGAGTGTGCTGGTATGAGGGAGGTAAATACCAGCAAGGAAGAGTGTGCTGGTATGAGGAAGGTAAATACCAGCAAGGAAGAGTGTGCTGGTATAAGGAGGGTAAATACCAGCAAGGAAGAGTGTGCTGGTATGAGGGAGGTAAATAGCAGCAAGGAAGAGTGTGCTGGTATGAGGAGGGAAAATACCAGCAAGGAAGAGTGTGCTGGTATGAGGAGGGTAAATACCAGCAAGGAAGAGTGTGCTGGTATGAGGAGGGTAAATTCCAGCAAGGAAGAGTGTGCTGGTATGAGGAGGGTAAATGCCAGCAAGGAAGAGTGTGCTGGTATGTGGGAGGTAAATACCAGCAAGAAAGAGTGTGCTGGTATGAGGAGGGTAAATACCAGCAAAGGAAGAATGTGCTGGTATGAGAAAGGTAAATACCAGCAAGGAAGAATGTGCTGGTATGAGGAGAGTAAATACCAGCAAGGAAGTGTTTGCTGGTATGAGGGAGGTAAATACCAGCAAGGAAGAGTTTGCTGGTATGAGGAGGGTAAATACCAGCAAGGAAGAGTGTGCTGGTATGAGGGAGGTAAATACCAGCAAGGAAGAGTGTGCTGGTATGAGGAGGGAAAATACCAGCAAGGAAGAGTGTGCTGGTATAAGAAGGGTAAATACCAGCAAGGAAGAGTGTGCTGGTATGAGGGAGGTAAATACCAGCAAGGAAGAGTGTGCTGGTATGAGGAGGGAAAATACCAGCAAGGAAGAGTGTGCTGGTATAAGAAGGGTAAATACCAGCAAGGAAGAGTGTGCTGGTATGAGGAAGGTAAATACCAGCAAGGAAGAGTGTGCTGGTATAAGGAGGGTAAATACCAGCAAAGAAGAGTGTGCTGGTATGAGGGAGGTAAATAGCAGCAAGGAAGAGTGTGCTGGTATGAGGAGGGAAAATAACAGCAAGGAAGAGTGTGCTGGTATGAGGAGGGAAAATACCAGCAAGAAAGAGTGTGCTGGTATGAGGAGGGTAAATACCAGCAAGGAAGAGTGTGCTGGTATGAGGAGGGTAAATACCAGCAAGGAAGAGTGTGCTGGTATGTGGGAGGTAAATACCAGCAAGGAAGAGTGTGCTGGTATGAGGAGGGTAAATACCAGCAAAGGAAGAATGTGCTGTTATAAGGAGGGTAAATACCAGCAAGGAAGTGTTTGCTGGTATGAGGGAGGTAAATACCAGCAAGGAAGAGTTTGCTGGTATGAGGGAGGTAAATACCAGCAAGGAAGAGTTTGCTGGTATGAGGGAGGTAAATACCAGCAAGGAAGAGTGTGCTGGTATAAGGGAGGTAAATACCAGCAAGGAAGAGTGTGCTGGTATGAGGAAGGTAAATACCAGCAAGGAAGAGTGTGCTGGTATGAGGAAGGTAAATACCACCAAGGAAGAGTGTGCTGGTATGAGGGAGGTAAATACCAGCAAGGAAGAGTGTGCTGGTATGAGGGAGGTATATACCAGCAAGGAAGAGTTTGCTGGTATGAGGGAGGTAAATACCAGCAAGGAAGAATGTGCTGGTATGAGGAAGGTAAATACCAGCAAGGAAGAGTGTGCTGGTATGAGGGAGGTAAATACCAGCAAGGAAGAGTGTGCTGGTATGAGGAAGGTAAATACCAGCAAGGAAGAGTGTGCTGGTATGAGGGAGGTAAATACCAGCAAGGAAGAGTGTGCTGGTATGAGGAAGGTAAATACCAGCAAGGAAGAGTTTGCTGGTATGAGGGAGGTAAATACCAGCAAGGAAGAGTGTGCTGGTATGAGGGAGGTAAATACCAGCAAGGAAGAGTGTGCTGGTATGAGGAGGGTAAATACCAGCAAGGAAGAGTGTGCTGGTATGAGGAGGGTAAATACCAGCAAGGAAGAGCGTGCTGGTATGAGGGAGGTAAATACCAGCAAGGAAGAGTGTGCTGGTATGAGGGAGGTAAATACCAGCAAGGAAGAGTGTGCTGGTATGAGGAGGGTAAATACCAGCAAGGAAGAGTGTGCTGGTATGAGGAGGGTAAATACCAGCAAGGAAGAGTGTGCTGGTATGAGGAGGGTAAATACCAGCAAGGAAGAGTGTGCTGGTATGAGGGAGGTAAATACCAGCAAGGAAGAGTGTGCTGGTATGAGGGAGGTAAATACCAGCAAGGAAGAGTGTGCTGGTATGAGAGAGGTAAATACCAGCAAGGAAGAGTGTGCTGGTATGAGGAGGGTAAATACCAGCAAGGAAGAGTGTGCTGGTATGAGGAGGGTAAATACCAGCAAGGAAGAGTGTGCTGGTATGAGGGAGGTAAATACCAGCAAGGAAGAGTGTGCTGGTATGAGAGAGGTAAATACCAGCAAGGAAGAGTGTGCTGGTATGAGGAGGGTAAATACCAGCAAGGAAGAGTGTGCTGGTATGTGGGAGGTAAATACCAGCAAGGAAGAGTGTGCTGGTATGAGGAGGGTAAATACCAGCAAGGAAGAGTGTGCTGGTATGAGGGAGGTAAATACCAGCAAGGAAGAGTGTGCTGGTATGAGGGAGGTAAATACCAGCAAGGAAGAGTGTGCTGGTATGAATGAGGGAGGTAAATACCAGCAAGGAAGAGTGTGCTGGTATGAGGAGGGTAAATACCAGCAAGGAAGAATGTGCTGGTATGAATGAGGGGAGGTAAATACCAGCAAGGAAGAGTGTGCTGGTATGAGGAGGGTAGATACCAGCAAGGAAGAGTGTGCTGGTATGAATGAGGGAGGTAAATACCAGCAAGGAAGAGTGTGCTGGTATGAGGAATTTAAATACCAGCAAGGAAGAGTGTGCTGGTATGAATGAGGGAGGTAAATACCAGCAAGGAAGAGTGTGCTGGTATGAATGAGGGAGGTAAATACCAGCAAGGAAGAGTGTGCTGGTATGAGGGAGGAAAATTGTCCATGGGGGTAAAAAAAAAAAGTAATTTTTAAAAATACAAAAAAAAAATCTTTTTCGAAAAATGGAGCATAATTCCAAGAATATTTTAGTGTTCCAGTTTTTGTTTTCTATGATTTTTTAAGCAAAGTTATATCGGAAATTACAAATTTAGTTGAAATACAATTTCGTGCCAAAAATTTTAATGCCTTTTATGTTGTTTCGGCGTTTTTGTGGATATTTCTTCCAATATTTATTAATGTATTTTTGTGTTAATGTAAAAGAAATACTATGCAACTGTTCGAGGAAATAATTTATTTGGATATCAATATGCATAATTTTATTTCCTGAAGAATCGTAAACATCGTTTCTGATATTATACAACAAGTCATTGTTCTTCAGTCATAATTAGGATTTTCTTCAAATTCAATCTCTGCTTTATTTCTTTTTATAGAAAATTGAGAAAATTAAAATTTTCAATATTTTTAAAAATATCAAAACGCCTTATCATACTTTTGGTTACTTAAAAAAAATATTTTTTTTTTATACTTTATTGAGAGCATATCTTGTACAGACAAACATAATACACATATATAGAATAGACGACTGAGAACAATAAGCACATAAAGAAAATATCACACACACCCACACGTTGTTGTACACAGGAGAAGAAACCCGACACAGAAAAACGATAAAATTTACAAGCACACTACACACCACTCAAGCAACCTGTCATGTATATATATATACATGAAAAACACTTAACATTATCATGTCTCACTTAAACATAAGTGTGACGTGCAGCGAACCAAAACAACAGTACTCGTGTAGAGTTAAGTAAAGAAGACATCACACATATATTAATGTAACAAGAAAAACACATTCCTAATAACTACCCCTATCCTGGGGTTAAATCATACAGAAGTATCTGTATCGGCAGGAGCTACAAACACTTCCGCCAAACACACTGGCCAATTACTGAATGAACATGTCGTTGTACACATACAATTGATATATCATGTAAGATTAAATATGCTATCAACAAAATTCAATATCACAGCACAGACTTCTGTAACCTAATGCGAACACGTAAATAAACTACCTTATCACAACCTATTCACTGCACAAAAGTCATTGTACAAAACAAGGTGTATACAATAAACACTATCAAGTTGCAAAGTCAATCACTTCAACACTCCATACCCCCCCTCTTCCCCCTCATTTGGGCAACCACCCACTGTCTCTCGGCAGTATACATTACCATCACTCATTCTCCTAGCTTTACATGAGCATATAAGCCTGAAACATCGCAACAGTATCACAATCACAACAAACCACACCCAAGCATTCCTACAGCATACATGCGTACAATACCTCTATAAAATAATATATACCTCAACCCTCTTACATAGGTGTGATGGCAAGTGACCAAGCATAGCAAGGCGTTATATACACAGAGGTTAATGCAGTCATCATCCCGTGGGACACGTACGCAAAAGTATAAACCTAAAATGCCCACTACCAAACTGGATCACACGCTTAATCCAGCTGTCATCACACGTACATCCTAACACCTGCTAACCACACTGAACCTTCCCTCATTTACAAATAAGCAATACGCCCACACCACACCACACCACACCACACCACACCACACCACACCACACCACACCACACCACACACACACACACACACACACACACACACACACACACACACACACATACACAGCCAGGAACGAGTACGCACAGGTAAGGAGGGAGGCCCAGCGACAGTATGAAAATGACATAGCATCGAGAATCAAGACTGACCCGAAACTGTTGTATAGCCACATCAGGAGGAAGACAACAGTCAAAGACCAGGTGATCAGATTAAGGACAGAAGGTGGAGAACTCACAAGAAATGATCAGGAGGTATGTGAGGAGCTGAACAGGAGATTTAAGGAAGTTTTTACAGTAGAGACAGGAAGGGCTGTGGGAAGACAGCACAGAAGGGAACATCAAGAGGGAATATACCAACAAGTGTTGGATGACATACGAACAACTGAGGAGGAGGTGAAGAAGCTCTTAAGTGACCTTGACACCTCAAAGGCGATGGGACCGGACAACATCTCCCCATGGGTCCTTAGAGAAGGAGCAGAGATGCTGTGTGTGCCTCTAACCACAATCTTCAACACATCCCTTGAAACTGGGCAACTACCTGAGAAATGGAAGACAGCTAATGTAGTCCCCATATTTAAGAAAGGAAACAGAAACGAGGCACTAAACTACAGACCTGTGTCTCTGACATGTATTGTGTGCAAAGTCATGGAGAAGATTATCAGGAGGAGAGTGGTCGAACACCTGGAAAGGAACAAGATTATAAATGAAAACCAGCATGGGTTCATGGAAGGCAAATCTTGTATCACAAACCTCCTGGAGTTTTATGACAAGGTAACAGAAGTAAGACACGAGAGAGAGGGTTGGGTAGATTGCGTTTTCCTAGACTGCAGGAAGGCCTTTGACACAGTTCCCCACAAGAGATTAGTGCAGAAGCTGGAGGATCAGGCACACGTAAAAGGAAGGGCACTGCAATGGATAAGGGAATACCTGACAGGGAGGCAGCAACGAGTCATGGTACGTGAAGAGGTATCACAGTGGGCGCCTGTTACGAGCGGGGTCCCACAGGGGTCAGTTCTAGGACCAGTGCTATTTTTGATATATGTGAACGACATGATGGAAGGAATAGACTCTGAAGTGTCCCTGTTCGCAGATGACGTGAAGTTGATGAGAAGAATTAAATCGGACGAGGATGAGGCAGGACTGCAAAGAGACCTGGAGAGGCTGGACATGTGGTCCAGTAACTGGCTCCTCGAATTCAATCCAGCCAAATGCAAAGTCATGAAGATTGGGGAGGGGCAAAGAAGACCGCAGACAGAATATAGGCTAGGTGGACAAAGACTACAGACCTCACTCAGGGAGAAAGACCTTGGGGTGACCATAACACCGAGCACATCACCGGAGGCACACATCAACCAAATAACCGCTGCAGCATACGGGCGCCTGGCAAACCTGAGAATAGCGTTCCGATACCTTAATAAGGAATCGTTCAAGACACTGTACACTGTGTATGTTAGACCCATACTGGAGTATGCAGCACCAGTCTGGAACCCACACCTGGTCAAGCACGTCAAGAAGTTAGAGAAAGTACAAAGGTTTGCAACAAGGCTAGTCCCAGAGCTCAAGGGAATGTCGTACGAGGAAAGGTTAAGGGAAATCGGACTGACGACACTGGAGGACAGAAGGGTCAGGGGAGACATGATAACGACATACAAGATACTGCGGGGAATAGACAAGGTGGACAGAGATAGGATGTTCCAGAGAGGGGACACAGGGACAAGGGGTCACAACTGGAAGCTGAAGACTCAGACGAGTCACAGGGACGTTAGGAAGTATTTCTTCAGTCATAGAGTTGTCAGCAAGTGGAATAGCCTAGCAAGTGAAGTAGTGGAGGCAGGAACCATACATAGTTTTAAGAAGAGGTATGACAAAGCTCAGGAAGCAGAGAGAGAGAGGATCCAGTAGCGATCAGTGAAGAGGCGGGGCCAGGAGCTGAGTCTCGACCCCTGCAACCACAATTAGGTGAGTACAATTAGGTGAGTACACATCACACACACACACACACACACACACACACACACACACACACACACACACACACACACACACCACACACACCACACACACACACCACACACACACACAGTGTCTAATCGACATGTGCCTAGGACAAAATGGTAACTAACACACACACACACACACTCCCGACGGCGAGCCCATTGGAACCCCGGATGACATTCTCAATCCTTGCCCCAGCCATGACAACCCCCCCCCCCACTACAAAGCTAGTAAGATCCCAATAGTTAAACCACGATAACCTGCAGGGAAGGCTCCCTCCCACCGCTATCCATATATTTCCCTATTCCTGCAAACCGTCCTATAAAAAGTAGCTGCCATTACCCATTTCCTCGCAACCCAATCCCCATTCCCACGCATACCCCACGACACGTACACAAAATCTACCATTAAATATGCCAATGCTCGTTGTGTACTCTCTGGCACCCCTCCCACATCCAAAAAGAGCGCTCTCAGCACCGGTATGCCCCCCTCCCACTAGCCTCACTATCCTACTCATCCAATCCCTAACATTCCCCAAACATTCACAAAAATACACCGCATGATATGCCATATCCTCTCCACCACACACTCCACATCCACTCTCCTCTACTATTCGCCTCGCCCGCAGGACCGCTCCTGATGGCAAAATGCAATGCAGGAAGCAGAACATAACCTCCTGCACCCGAGGTCTGAGCTTCAACTTACAAAAACGACACCAAATATCTCCCCATCCATATATGGGGTACATTCCCTCCACGGGCACCACCACCCGGCTCCCAATTACTCTCGCCAAAACCCCTATGCGGATCTTGCCAGGCTCCCATAGGACCATGAGGGTATGCAGCACCTCCTCACATTCCCTCAACTCTGCACCCACATACCACCTCTGCACTCCCTCATACAGAAGCTTTAACCCCCCCACACCCGACTCGTACATACTCCCTTCGTAAGTAAACACATTTTACCCAACGCCGTAGATCCAATAACCCTAACCCCCCCCCTGACATATCGACAGCATTACCACCTCCCTGCTCAGCCAATCACACCCAGAACCCCATATAAACCTAAACACCTGCTTTAAGATTCTCGTAATTCCTTGCCCTGTTAAGGGGTAAACTGCCTCCACATGCCAAACCTTACTGTATAGTAACGTGTTTACCACGATGGCCCTCTGCAACAATGTCAAATGATACGGGCGCAAACTCCCCAATCTATGCTGCACCCGTTCCAGAATACGCTAGGAGTTCACCTCTCTCGACCGCACTTGATTCTCCATAAACACTTCCAAATATCTTTAAGCTATCCACCACCCTCCATTTCACACCAGCATCCCAATTCCCCTGCCAGTTCCAATTTCCCAGCTTTAATAAGCATGATTTCTCCACATTAACCCTCATCCCCGTAGCCTCCCCAAACATACGAATGACCTCTCCCACCTCTCTCAAACTATGTCTCTCCTGCACAATTACCGTCGTGTCGTCGACGTATCCTACCATCCCCAGCCCACACCCCACCTCCCCTGTCCCCACCCCCCCACAGATATGTGCCTCAATGAGTCTGTAAAATGGGTCTTGAACACAGGCAAACAGGATTTGAGTAGTGGGCATGCACCCGTGCCCCTCGATACAATGTCTCCACCCATTCCACAACTTCTTCCCCAAATCCCTGCTTTAGAAGGATCTGCCGCAACGCCTCCCGTTCCACACGGTCATATGCTTCCTGCCAATCCAATGCAAGTAAGCTCCCCCCTTTCCCCCCCAAACCCTCTACAAACCCCTTAAGACGTCTGTGGCCCTCGACCATAGATCTGCCAGGCAACCCATATTGCCCTCCAGATACGACACGCCCCACGACACATTTCAGGCGATTTCCCAGTATTTTTGCAAACAATTTATAACCCACACAAAGTAAAGATATCACCCGATAATCCTTTAGGGTGTTCTGGACCTCTCCCTTTGGGACCAGAACAACCACTCCTGTGGCTTGCAACTCCCCCAACACCCCCTTATCCTTCATGATGTTCATTAACTCCACCAGGAATCCACGCATTAACTTCCAATTCTACAGGTAAAATTCACAGGGTAATCCATCAATCCCCGGAGCCTTTCCCATACGCATACTCACTAATGCCCACCAAACCTCGCCTTCATCTATCTCCCCACCCAGCGCTACTCGATCACTACGCCCCAATGAACATGGCACTAGCTCGCAGACTCTATGCAATTCTGCACCTCCCACTGCACTACTTCCCAAATACTGCTCATACCATGCATCCGCATAACCACTCATCCCCTCAGTCGTCTGCAACACTTGCCCCTCACAATAACCCCCCACTTCAGAGTGGATGACTAACCTACCAACCTCAGTGGCCGTCCGACGTCGCTGCTGACCCCGTAAAACACATGCCGACGGTCGATCACCCCATAACACCTCCTCAACCCCCCCCCCTGCACATGCACCGCATTAAACCGTTCATTTTGCAGCTCATGAATCCTTCCCTTCAATGTTTCTATCTCCTCCACAGGATATACTCTCCCGTGTCCACCTCTCCCATAGCAATCCCTCAACCTACCCTCTAGGTACAGAAGGAGCCCATATGATTGTTGCATTATTTGTTTCCCCTCCCTCACATAAAACTTACGTATTCGTGCCTTAGTCACCCCGTCCCACCACCCCAGTAAATCCTCTATGCCCCGCCTTTCCTCACTGAGCTCTGCCCACAGCGTCTCAAAGCCTCCCTGCCCCTCCTCATCACCCAGGATCCTCGTATTTAGTTTCCAATAACTCTTACACCTCCTGGCCAGCCCATCCCACCCCAGGTCTACCACAACTGCCCTATGATCAGAATATTCCACCTCCACCATACGCAAGGACTCCACTCTTACCCGCTTTGTGATGTACACCCAAACTAGCCTCGCCGCATATCCATGTCTAACAAAAGTGTGCTCCACCTCCCAAGCCCCACCCCCAAATACGTCACGTAAACACACATCTCTCAGAAGATCACCAAGGATAGTTGAAAAATGCCCTGCCTCACTCAGCTCAACGTCTGCCCTGCGAATAACACTATTCCAATCTCTTCCCACAATAGCAACAGGTGGTAAAGAACGGAAATAATAAACGAGGCCATCCCTCACAAAATCCGCTTTCAGACGTGCATCACTCTCCGTGGGTGCGTACACACATACTAAACCCACTCGCTCGCCCATCCACCATCCATCCACTCTGATAATACACCCCTCACTTCCCTCCCCCTTCACTTCTACCAACCACAAATGGGCTCGCCTCCCGGAGTAGGACTCCCACCCCTCCCTTCAAGCGTCCCGTCTGCATCACAAAAGCCCTATATCCATTCACCTCCAATACACGCCCCACCTTGATATTGTGCTCTTGCACAAATACAACATCCATTCTATGCTGGCACAAGAAACTTGCAAACCACTCACGCTTCACATCCTGACACAAACCATTAATGTTAACTGTTATACACCTTAGGCCAGCGATGGTTTCTTCCCCCTGTGCTTTGACACCTTCCTCACAACACCACCATGTCCTTTCGGACCTCCTTTATGCATGTCTCTACTGGCAGCCTTAACCCCTTCCCAGTCCAGCTCCGGGTCCAAAGTCCCCGAGGGACCACCACCATCCTCCTCCACCACCGCTACCTTGCCGGTCCTCTGTGCTGGAGTCAGGGCATCATCTGAATCCGATGTCACAGCCTCACACTTGCGCATGACTCCACCTGTTTCCATCTTCACCTCCTGTGATACCTCACGGTGAACCTCCGCCTCCACCACATGTCCAACCTTCCCACCATCTGGGCACATTGCCCCGTGAGACACCACCAAGTCGATGGGCTCATTTTGCTGTCCACACAGGTCTGCAGCATTCCTCACACCAGCCCTCATCGCCGACTCGCCCTCCCCATCGGACTGGGAAAACAGCGAGGTGAGCACCGTCTCTAGGACCTCGTCGATGGCTTCCTCCGCCGAACCATGCCGTCCCCCACCATCAGGCAAAATGGGTCCCACAGGGCCCCCAGCCACAGGGGCCGTCAGGTCTGCACTCGCCACTGCCTCTGCTCGCTCCACCTCCTCACTCCACAGACGACCAGGCCCACGTCCTTCCTGTAGCTTCAGAGCACGTCCAACTTGCCCAAATTCCCCTGCGGCAGTACATTCTAAACCATGAAGTCGAGTCTGTTGTTCACAATATGCAGCAAGGTGATCAAAACCATCACAACGCCTGCAGGTCCTGCGTTGCCTAGCATAGGACACCATGAGCTGAGTCCTGAAGGCCTCCAATATAACATATGACGGTATGGGGTGCCATATCGTCATTTTCATTGAAAACGTGCCCTCTGGGAATCCCATGTATGCACCTTCTACCCACTCGCCGGGCTGTGCCAGGTGAACGGTCCCGTAGTTCTTGAAAACATTGCGTATGTCCGTTTCATCAGCCTCAAACAGTACATTTCGCACTCTAACCCATGTATAATGCCTGGAGACGTCATGAAGGCGGACACTCACCATAGAATTGAAGTCCACTCGCACATCCTGGTATTTATCTACCAGCCTTTCATAGACGCCGGTGTTCAACAACTTAACAAATACCCTGTATGCGCCATTAAGTGCTACCCCATACAATTCTTCATCCTGTATACCATACGTACCCCGGATGATTAATGGCAACAGCACAGGAGCAGCTTGCGGCGAAATCGCCCCGCGAACCAGCTGGATGCCCACTCTGCGCCATATTGGAAAAAACAGGAAGTCTTCCAATCGCCGAGAGAGGGCAGCAGGCGCACGTCTGCTCACACCAACAGACGAGCAGAAAAAAAAATTTATATTACCCCATCGTTTATGGTGAGTACTCGCTCATCTGCAACACTATTCCTGATGATGATTAAGACACATGTGCAACACTCGGGTATCTTTATTGGTGAAACGTTTATCCTATACTGTAGATTTCTTCAGTCATATACAGAGGCAGCAGGTGTAGTAGTGAAATGAAGATGATGTAATCAGTCCATCAACCTCGGAGAAATAATATTTAAGGTGGTCAGTTCCTCAGCCTAGAGAGAGTTCACTTCCTGGAGCTGAACTTTTGTCCAGGCTGAGAGACTGATCACATCATCTTTATTTCATACTACACCTGCTGCCTCTGTATATGACTGAAGAAGTCTACTGTGTAGAAGAAGTATTTCAACAACAAAGATACCTAAGTGCTGCACATGTGTCTTACTCATCAACACTTTTTCTATCTTCAATTTTGCTGTGCTCATGTGCCAGTGTTCTCGCATAAGGAAAAACTTTTTCATTTTGACTTTGTTATATTTTCATGACAACGAGACTTACGCAGCATAAAGTTCCAATACAGACACAGTCACTCAAAAAAAAAAAGGACAATAAATGAAAGAACTAATTATGCTGACAGGTTCCTCATTCTAGAAATTTGACCAACGCTCCACTAACCTCGGAACAAACCTGTTTACCTCCCATTACCCCCAGGCGCCGTACTACCCTTACAGATTTAGCGCTCCCCCTCAACCATACGATGTGTCAACAATGGACTGCTTTCATATTAACGAGGAAACGCTAAACACGGAAGGGGTCCTACAGCGCCTCGGTCATCAGATCTGATCCGAGGCAGGGAACGGTAGCTCCAGTTCCTTGGATCAAGAATCCTTTAATGGAACATGTTAGTCTAAATGTTGATAACATGTAAGGCTTGTACTGATAACATGTAAGACGTGTACTGATAACATGTAAGACGGGTACTGATAACATATAAGACTTGTACCGATAACATGTAAAACCTGTACTGATAACATGTAAGACGGGTACTGATAACATGTAAGACGTGTACTGATAACATGTAAGACGTGTACTGATAACATATAAGACTTGTACCGATAACATGTAAAACCTGTACTGATAACATGTAAGACGGGTACTGATAACATGTAAGACTTTTATTCCCCTAAAAACGCAGGCAGCAAAAATAAAAAATTTTCCGTGAGTAAAACTGCAGAGAATTTAACAATATTCCGCGGAGAAGATATTCTCGCCAATACACCGCTAATACCTGTATATTTTCCTGAAAGATTTAGGCTGAATATTCGGTATCTTGATGCGTTGGTTTAGTTCTGAGTTTTATACTTGAGAGTTTATTGTGAGTCTGGAAGTGAGTTGAATAGAACCATTGTGGAGGCCTGAAGCAAGGAGAGAGAGAGAGAGAGAGAGAGAGAGAGAGAGAGAGAGAGAGAGAGAGAGAGAGAGAGAGAGAGAGAGAGAGAGAGACGTGGAAGAGGACGTGGAGGAGGAAGACATGTACAGTCTACATCTACACTTCCACCAACACAGTCCCAGCGGCAGAACCTGCGGACAAATCAGCAAAACACAGGGGGTGCAACAAATAATAGTCCACCCTCCCAGGCACATAGGCAGTGCTCTCGCTGTCACCGGAAGGGGCACACCACTAACAACTGCTTGTTAGCTACCAGGTGCAGTTACTGCCACAAGAAAGGACATCAGGAGGACCAGTGTCGGAAGAAAAAGGAACTTGACAGACAGGACCACCTGTTTAGAGACCTGTTCTCGGAACAAACCAGCAGGATTTCTAAATTGAACACACTCACACGTCACCCACTCAGCTACTCCTATCTCAGTCCAGCAGGTGGTATTGTGCCTTATACAAGACCACAGACCTACATCCCTGCAGCTGCCTCAGTGCCCTACCTCTCTAGAGGACAGGCACCTTACATGCCTTACATACCCACCACCTCAAGCTGACCACATCATGAGGAGCCAGTTTATCAGAATCCTGTCAGCCAACATTAGAAGTTTCATTACTAATGTTGGAGAGCTCACACACAGTTTTGTGAACACTCGACGTCCCGACATGATAGCTGTTGTTGAAACATTTTTGGACGACAGGATTCCTGAAAATTTTGCAAGAACTGCTGGCTACACCTCATGGATGAGAAGAGACAGGCAAGGGCAAGGAGGAGGTGTTGCTGTGTGCTTCTCTAAAAGTGTACATGCCTAGCACATTGATGTTGCCATCCCTACTCATCTTGAAATGATGTTCTTCAAGCTACGCATAAACACTAGTACCTCTGTACTAGCATGTGCAATGTACAGACCTCAGTGGCAACATGCAGACCCCATCAACTTCCTAATGGAAAATGTGAACTCCCTTCTGCTACAAAACAACTGTCAACATATCATAATTGTTGGTGACCTCAACCAACACTTTATACAGAGGGACTTTGATGACCTTCTTGCATTATTTGACATGAGAAAATTTGTTGATTTCCCTACTCACATCTCTGGCTCCTCCCTTGACCCAGTAGTGAGTGAGCTAGCAGAAGGTATAGTCACTTGTCAACCCCTCGGCTACGTTGGATCATCTGACCACAAGGCTCTGTTTACGACACTTAAGATCCCAACAGAACGAGGTGAGGAGTCCACACGCAAAACCTGGCTATGGGAAAGAGATAATTGGCCAGCCCTTTGCTCTGAGCTCGCCACCACCGATTGGAATGCTCTTCTCCAAGGGGATGTTGTCAGCCTAGTGAAAACCTTCACTGGACACATCCTTAATCTACAGCAAGAACACATTCCTCACCGGCAATATGTGACGAAGCCTACAGATCAGCCTTGGTTTGGCTTTCGTTGTAGAGAGGCTGCTACTGCTAAGTACAAGGCATGGCGAAGGTATAAGAGACATCCTCCCACCTATAACAGGAACTTGCACAGGCAAGCCTGTAGGCATATGGGTTACGTTCAAAAGTGGGCCATCGCTAAATGGGAGATGGACACAAAAAGAAAGCTAGCATCAGGTAGGGTAGGCTCCAAAACCTGGTGGTCCCTGGTCAAGGACAGACAAGGTTATTTGCCTGATGAACTCATTCCACCTCTAAATCGACAGGATGGGACCATCTCTACTAGTAGTTAAGAAAAAGCGGACCTCTTTGCCGAACACTTTGCTACCAAAAGGCAAGTTCCTGATCCAGCAAGGGACCCTCCTTGGCTAGCTGCAAGAACTGTGTCAAAACTGTCAGTGGTGACAATAAGGCAGGAAGAGGTGCATTTCCTTCTTAAATCGATTGACCAAGAAAAGGCTGTGGGCCCAGACAAGTTAAGCCCAAGATTGCTGAGAAGATATGCAGACCAGCTAGCAGCACCTCTAACTCGCATCTTTCAGCACTGCCTAGTACAGTGTAAATGGCCTTCTCTGTGGAAAGAGGCAAATGTAGTCCCTGTTAACAAAAAAAAGAGCAGAGCAGAAATCAGCAACTACAGACCAGTGTCACTCCTGTCAATCACTGGCAAGCTCCTTGAGACAATAATCTCAAGACAAGTGACAGAGTTTTTTGACTACCACTCACTACTTTGTGACCGTCAATATGGCTTCAGGAAAGGTTACTCTGCTGCTGATCTGTTGTTAAACCTCTCCACTAAGTGGCACCAGTCACTGGATGAATCCAAAGTCAGCTGTGTGGTAGCACTGGACATTGCTGGTGCTTTCGACCGGGTGTGGCACCAGGGCCTCTTAGCAAAACTGCAAGCTCTGGGAATTGCAGGCTCTACGCTATGTCTCCTCAGTGATTAACTTCATGGTAGATCTCTAAGGGTAGTTCTTAATGGAACAGAATCAGCAAGACATCCTATTGGGGCAAGTGTTCCAAAAGGAAGCATGCTGGGACCATTGTTATGGAACGTCTACTTCAATGGCCTTCTTCATCTCATCCCAGAATCCCATTACATATGCAGACGACTGTACACAGATATTCACTTATCCAAGAGAAGAAATGCCAGCTGCTCTAAGCTACATCAATCATAGGCTAAGAGCTATATCAGCTTGGGGAAATAGATGGCAAGTAACATTTGCACCTGTAAAAACACAATTGATGATCTCTAGGTACCATGATGGTAATGCCGGTGCAGTAGTAAGGATGAATGGGAAGGTGTTGGCACCTGGGGAAGAAGTTGATATCCTTGGGGTGAAATTTGACTAAAACTGACCATGAAAAACCACGTTGTAAATCTTGCAAACAAGGCAGCCAGGAAGCTTACAGCACTTCGCCGTATCTAACATCTGCTTGGCAGTAGGGGTTGCAAGATTCTGTACGAGGCACAACTACGCTCACACCTTGAGTATGCTCCACTTTCTTGGTTTGCCTGCCCCCCTCTCATCTGCGACTGCTTAACAGAGTAGAGAACAGAGCCTGGACCCATCCTGGATAGATCTGTCATTTCAGCAGAGCCTTCAACACAGGAGGGAGGTGGGTGGCCTTACTGTTATGAACAAGGCCAATATTGTCAAAGTACCACACTTGGATCTACTTCGAGGACAGCGTGAAACAAGCTTTTATGACACAAGACGGGCAGAAAGCAGCAACTTCACTCTGGCTGTACCCTTCTCCAGAACATCACTCCATCTGAGATCCTATATACCCAGGATGACTCGAGTATGGAACACATTCGTACAGCATAATGATGTCAACGAGATAAAGTCAGTTGATCAAATGAAAATGCTGGCCCACAGATGGCTCCAACTTCATCCTGTTTCCTACTTGTATGTCTCATAACAATAAAAATGCTTTCAAATGAGCTGATGTAGGTAACAGCTCTTAGCTTGCCAATAAAGTTAGGAATCCTTAACCTGTAAATAGCTTGTCAATAAAGCTAGGGATCCTTAACCTTGTCAAACCCTGTGTAAAAAAAAAAAAAAAAAAAAAAAAAAAGAGGAGGAGCACTGTAAGTATCACTGTCAAAGGGTGTATATCGGATCCAGGAAAAAAGTCACAGAAATAAAAATCACAGAAAACTGTCACAGCAAAAAGTCACAACCTAACCTAAATAATGTGACTCTTTTCTAGTGACTTTTTTCCTAGCCAAAATTGTGACTTTTTCTGTGACTTTTTCCTAGCCAAAATTGTGACTTTTTCTGTGACTTTTTCCTAGCCAAAATTGTGACTTTTTCTGTGACTTTTTCCTAGCCAAAATTGTGACTTTTTCTGTGACTTTTTCCTAGCCAAAATTGTGACTTTTTTTTTTCCGGACAGCGGTATATCTGGGACTGCGTGTCCCAGTGTATGACTGCACGTTCACGTGTGCGTCCAAATACAGGCGCACGACCGTGTACACGTGTGTAGGTTGGCTGTATGGGTACATGTGTACGTTGGATGCGTTTATACATTGTTAGTTACCATTTGTCAGAGGCACATGTTAATAAGACACTTGGGTGCGTGTACTCACCTAGTTGTGGTTGTAGGGGTCGATTCATAGCTCCTGGCCCCGTCGCTTCGCTGGTTGCTACTAAGTCCTCTCTTTCCCTGCTCCATAAGGTTTATCGAATCTCTCCCCTCAAGGAGTGTTCTTTGACGATGGTGAGGAGCTCTTGATCTAGGGAATTGGATCAGTGCTCCAGTTCCCTGAATTAAGCCTGAATACCTTCCACATCCCCCCTCCACAAACGCCGTATAATCCTACGTGTTTAGCGCTTCCTCCTTGATTATATTAATAATATCGAACCTCTTGACTCACGAAATCGTAATGACACGACTGCAAACAAACCATACCACGGGCGGGGTTAGAACCCGCGATCAGTTTTGAGACTCTCTGATCGCGGGTTCTAACCCCGCCCATGGTATGGTTTATCGAACCTATTATTAAAGCTATGTATGGATCCTGCATCCACTAAATCACTTTCCAGATTATTCCACTTCCTGAGAACTCTGTGACTGAAGAAATATTTCCTAACATCCCTGTGACATATCTGAGTTTCCAGCTTCCAGTTGTGACCCCTTGTTGCTGTGTCCCATCTCTGAAACATTCTGTCCCTATCCACCTTGTCAATTCCTCTCAGTATTTTATATGTCGTTATCATGTCCCTCCTGCCCTTTACTATCGTCAGGTTGATTTCCCTTAACCTCCCCTCGTAGCTCCTGGACTAGTTTTATTGTAAACATTAGCACTTTCTCTAATCTCTTGACGTGTTTGACCAAGTGCTGACCATACTGGTGCTGCATACTCTAACGTGGGCATGACGTACACAGTGTACAGTGTCTTAAATGACTTCTTACTTAGATGTTGAAACGCTATTCTTAGGTTTGCAAGGCGCCCATAAGCTGCAGTAGTTATTTGGTTGATGTGCACTTCAGGAGATGTGCTTGGTACAGTGCTCACACCAAGGTCTTGGGGGAGTTTTGCAGCCTCTGACCTAAGTTCTACTCCGTCTGCGGTCATCTTTATCCTTCCACAAACTTCATGACTTTACACTTGTTGAGGTTAAACTCCAGGAGACATTTGTCGGATCAGGCTTACAGCCTCTCCAGATCCTATTGTAGGTTTACGTGATCCTCGCTCGCTTGTATTCTCATTAGCTTCACATCGTCTGCGAACAGGGATACCTGTTCTGAATCTATCCCTACTGCTGTGTGTGTGTGTGTATGTGTGTGTGTGTGTGTGTGTGTGTGTACTCACCTATTTGTACTCACCTATTTGTGGTTGCAGGGGTCGAGTCCTAGCTCCTGGCCCCGCCTCTTCACCGGTTGCTACTAGGCCCTCTCTCTCCCCGCTCCATGAGCTTTATCAAACCTCGTCTTAAAACTGTGTATGGTTCCTGCCTCCACTACGTCATTTTCTAGGCTATTCCACTGCCTTACAACTCTATGACTGAAGAAATACTTCCCCTCCCTGGAACATCCTGTCTTTGTCCACCTTGTCTATTCCACGCAGTATTTTATATGTCGTTATCATGTCTCCCCTGACCCTCCTGTCCTCCAGTGTGGTCAGGCCGATTTCCCTTAATCTTTCCTCATAGGACATTCCCCTTAGCTCTGGAACTAACCTTGTCGCAAACCTTTGTACTTTCTCTAGTTTCTTGACGTGCTTTATCAAGTGCGGGTTCCAAACAGGTGCTGCATACTCCAGTATGGGCCTGACATACACGGTGTACAGTGTCTTGAATGATTCCTTACTAAGGTATCGGAATGCTGTTCTCAGGTTTGCCAGGCGCCCATATGCTGCAGCAGTTATCTGATTGATGTGTGCTTCCGGAGACATGCTCGGTGTTATACTCACCCCAAGATCTTTCTCCTTGAGTGAGGTTTGCAGTCTTTGGCCACCTAGCCTATACTCTGTCTGTGGTCTTCTGTGCCCCTCCCCCATCTTCATGACTTTGCATTTGGCAGGATTAAATTCGAGAAGCCATTTGCTGGACCAGGTGTCCAGTCTGTCCAGGTCTCTTTGAAGTCCTGCCTGGTCCTCATCAGATTTAATTCTCCTCATTAACTTCACATCATCTGCAAACAGGGACACTTCTGAGTCTAACCCTTCCGTCATGTCGTTCACATATACCAAAAATAGCACTGGTCCTAGGACCGACCCCTGTGGGACCCCGCTCGTCACAGGTGCCCACTGTGATACACCATGACTCGTTGTTGCCTCCCTGTCAGGTATTCTCTGATCCATTGCAGTGCCCTTCCTGTTATATGCGCCTGATGCTCTAGCTTCTGCACTAATCTCTTGTGAGGAACTGTGTCAAAGGCCTTCTTGCAGTCCAAGAAGATGCAATCAACCCACCCCTCTCTCTCTTGTCTTACTTCTGTTATTTTATCATAAAACTCCAGAAGGTTTGTGACACAGGATTTGCCTTCCGTGAATCCGTGCTGGTTGGCATTTATACTCCTGTTCCGTTCCAGGTGCTCCACCACTCTCCTGATAATCTTCTCCATAATTTTGCATACTATACACGTCAATGACACAGGTCTATAGTTTAGTGCCTCTTTTCTGTCTCCTTTTTTAAAAATGGGAACTACATTTGCCGTCTTCCATACCTCAGGTAGTTGCCCAGTTTCCAGGGATGTGTTGAAGATTGTGGTAAGTGGCACGCACAACATATCTGCTCCCTCTCTAAGGACCCACGGGGAGATGTTGTCTGGTCCCATTGCCTTTGAGGTATCGATGTCCCTTAGCAGTTTCTTCACCTCCTCCTCATCTGTATGTATGTCGTCCAACACTTGTTGGTGTATTCCTTGCTGGTGTCCCCATCTGGTCTGTCCCCCCAGAGTCCTTCCTGTCTCTACTGTAAATACTTCCTTAAATCTCGTGTTGAGCTCCTCACATACCTCTTGATCGTTTCTTGTGAGTTCTCCACCTTCTTTCCTCAGCCTTATCACCTGGTCCTTGACTGTTGTCTTCCTCCTAATGTGACTATACAGCAGTTTCGGGTCAGATTTGACTTTCGATGCTATGTCGTTTTCATACTGTCGCTGGGCCT
>NC_091314.1:20893596-20898596 GCF_038502225.1 Cherax quadricarinatus
CTGACCCCTGTGGGACCCCGCTGGTCACAGGTGCCCACTCTGACACCTCGCCACGTACCATGACTCGCTGCTGTCTTCCTGACAAGTATTCCCTGATCCATTGTAGTCCCTTCCCTGTTATCCCTGCTTGGTCCTCCAGTTTTTGCACCAATCTCTTGTGTGGAACTGTGTCAAACGCCTTCTTGCAGTCCAAGAAAATGCAATCCACCCACCCCTCTCTCTCTTGTCTTACTGCTGTCACCATGTCATAGAACTCCAGTAGGTTTGTGACACAGGATTTCCCGTCCCTGAAACCATGTTGGCTGCTGTTGATGAGATCATTCCTTTCTAGGTGTTCCACCACTCTTCTCCTGATAATCTTCTCCATGATTTTGCATACTATACATGTCAGTGACACTGGTCTGTAGTTTAATGCTTCATGTCTGTCTCCTTTTTTAAAGATTGGGACTACATTTGCTGTCATCCATGCCTCAGGCAATCTCCCTGTTTCGATAGATGTATCGAATATTGTTGTTAGGGGTACACATAGTGCCTCTGCTCCCTCTCTCAATACCCATGGGGAGATGTTATCTGGCCCCATTGCCTTTGAGGTATCTAGCTCACTCAGAAGCCTCTTCACTTCTTCCTCGGTTGTCTCCACTGTGTCCAGCACATGGTGGTGTGCCCCACCTCTCCGTCTTTCTGGAGCCCCTTCTGTCTCCTCTGTGAACACTTCTTTGAATCTCTTGTTGAGTTCCTCACATACTTCACGGTCATTTCTTGTTGTCTCTCCTCCTTCCTTCCTTAGCCTGATTACCTGGTCCTTGACTGTTGTTTTCCTCCTGATGTGGCTGTACAACAGTTTCGGGTCAGATTTGGCTTTTGCTGCTATGTCGTTTTCATATTGTCTTTGGGCCTCCCTTCTTATCTGTGCATATTCGTTTCTGGCTCTACGGCTGCTCTCCTTATTCTCCTGGGTCCTTTGCCTTCTATATTTCTTCCATTCCCTAGCACACTTGGTTTTTGCCTCCCTGCACCTTTGGGTAAACCATGGGCTCATCCTGGCTTTTTCATTATTCCTGTTACCCTTGGGTACAAACCTCTCCTCAGCCTCCTTGCATTTTGTTGCTACATATTCCATCATCTCATTAACTGGCTTCCCTGCCAGTTCTCTGTCCCACTGAACCCCGTTCAGGAAGTTCCTCATTCCTGTGTAGTCCCCTTTCTTGTAGTTTGGCTTCATTCGTCCTGGCCTTCCTGCTTCTCCCTCCACTTGTAGCTCTACTTTGTATTCGAAGCTTAAAGCCACATGGTCACTGGCCCCAAGGGGTCTTTCATATGTGATGTCCTCAATATCTGCACTACTCAAGGTGAATACCAAGTCCAGCCTTGCTGGTTCATCCTCTCCTCTCTCTCTTGTAGTGTCCCTTACGTGTTGGCACATGAAGTTTTCCAGTACCACCTCCATCATCTTAGCCCTCCATGTATCATGGCCCCCATGTGGGTCCAAGTTCTCCCAATCGATCTCCTTGTGGTTAAAGTCACCCATGATCAGGAGCTTTGCCCTGCATGCATGAGCTCTTCTGGCGACTCTAGCCAGTGTGTCAACCATCGCTCTATTGCTCTCGTCGTACTCTTGCCTTGGCCTCCTGCTGTTCTGTGGTGGGTTATACATCACTGCTATTACCACCTTGGGACCTCCAGAGTGAAGCGTTCCCGCTATGTAATCAATTTCTTCTCCGCTGTCTCCTCTCTCCAGCTCATCAAAATTCCAGCGATTTTTGATCAGCAATGCCACTCCTCCACCCCCCCCCTGTTCCCTCCGTTTTTCCTCAGGATTTGGTATCCCGTTGGAAAGATGGCATCTGTTATCATACTTGTAAGCTTGGTTTCTGTGAGAGCTATGATGTCCGGTGATGCTTCTTTGACTCTTTCATGCCACTCCTCCCACTTATTTGTTATTCCAACAGCGTTTGTGTACCATACCTTCAGTTTCCTTTCCAACACTGTATGTATGTGTGTGTGTGTGTGTGTGTGTGTGTATGTGTGTATGTGTATGTGTGTGTGTGTGTGTGTGTGTGTGTATGTGTGTATGTGTGTGTGTATGTATGTGTGTGTGTATGTGTGTATGTGTGTGTGTGTATGTATGTGTGTGTGTATGTATGTGTGTGTGTATGTGTGTGTGTATGTGTGTATGTGTATGTGTATGTGTATGTATGTGTGTACTCACCTAGTTGTACTCACCTAGTTGAGGTTGCGGGGGTCGAGTCCGAGCTCCTGGCCCCGCCTCTTCACTGATCGCTACTAGGTCACTCTCCCTGAGCCGTGAGCTTTATCGTACCTCTGCTTAAAGCTATGTATGGATCCTGCCTCCACTACATCGCTTCCCAAACTATTCCACTTACTGACTACTCTGTGGCTGAAGAAATACTTCCTAACATCCCTGTGATTCATCTGTGTCTTTAGCTTCCAACTGTGTCCCCTTGTTACTGTGTCCAATCTCTGGAACATCCTGTTTTTGTCCACCTTGTCAATTCCTCTCAGTATTTTGTATGTCGTTATCATGTCCCCCCTATCTCTCCTGTCCTCCAGTGTCGTCAGGTTGATTTCCCTTAACCTCTCCTCGTAGGACATACCTCTTAGCTCTGGGACTAGTCTTGTTGCAAACCTTTGCACTTTCTCTAGTTTCTTTACGTGCTTGGCTAGGTGTGGGTTCCAAACTGGTGCCGCATACTCCAATATGGGCCTAACGTATACGGTGTACAGGGTCCTGAACGATTCCTTATTAAGATGTCGGAATGCTGTTCTGAGGTTTGCTAGGCGCCCATATGCTGCAGCAGTTATTTGGTTGATGTGCGCTTGAGGAGATGTGCCTGGTGTTATACTCACCCCAAGATCTTTTTCCTTGAGTGAGGTTTGTAGTCTCTGACCCCCTAGACTGTACTCCGTCTGCGGCCTTCTTTGCCCTTCCCCAATCTTCATGACTTTGCACTTGGTGGGATTGAACTCCAGGAGCCAATTGCTGGACCAGTTCTGCAGCCTGTCCAGATCCCTTTGTAGTTCTGCCTGGTCTTCGATCGAGTGTATTCTTCTCATCAACTTCACGTCATCTGCAAACAGGGACACCTCAGAGTCTATTCCTTCCGTCATGTCGTTCACAAATACCAGAAACAGCACTGGTCCTAGGACTGACCCCTGCGGGACCCCGCTGGTCACAGGTGCCCACTCTGACACCTCGCCACGTACCATGACTCGCTGCTGTCTTCCTGACAAGTATTCCCTGATCCATTGTAGTGCCTTCCCTGTTATCCCTGCTTGGTCCTCCAGTTTTTGCACCAATCTCTTGTGTGGAACTGTGTCAAACGCCTTCTTGCAGTCCAAGAAAATGCAATCCACCCACCCCTCTCTCTCTTGTCTTACTGCTGTCACCATGTCATAGAACTCCAGTAGGTTTGTGACACAGGATTTCCCGTCCCTGAAACCATGCTGGCTGCTGTTGATGAGATCATTCCTTTCTAGGTGTTCCACCACTCTTCTCCTGATAATCTTCTCCATGATTTTGCATACTATACATGTCAGTGACACTGGTCTGTAGTTTAATGCTTCATGTCTGTCTCCTTTTTTAAAGATTGGGACTACATTTGCTGTCTTCCATGCCTCAGGCAATCTCCCTGTTTCGATAGATGTATTGAATATTGTTGTTAGGGGTACACATAGCGCCTCTGCTCCCTCTCTCAATACCCATGGGGAGATGTTATCTGGCCCCATTGCCTTTGAGGTATCTAGCTCACTCAGAAGCCTCTTCACTTCTTCCTCGGTTGTGTGCACTGTGTCCAGCACTTGGTGGTGTGCCCCACCTCTCCGTCTTTCTGGAGTCCCTTCTGTCTCCTCTGTGAACACTTCTTTGAATCTCTTGTTGAGTTCTTCACATACTTCCCGGTCATTTCCTGTTGTCTCTCCTCCTTCCTTCCTTAGCCTGATTACCTGGTCCTTGACTGTTGTTTTCCTCCTGATGTGGCTGTACAACAGTTTCGGGTCAGATTTGGCTTTCGCTGCTATGTCATTTTCATATTGTCTTTGGGCCTCCCTTCTTATCTGTGCATATTCATTTCTGGCTCTACGACTGTTCTCCTTATTCTCCTGGGTCCTTTGCCTTCTATATTTCTTCCATTCCCTAGCACACTTGGTTTTTGCCTCCCTGCACCTTTGGGTAAACCATGGGCTCATCCTGGCTTTTTCATTACTCCTGTTACCCTTGGGTACAAACCTCTCCTCAGCCTCCTTGCATTTTATTGCTACATATTCCATCATCTCATTAACTGGTTTCCCTGCCAGTTCTCTGTCCCAGTGAACCCCGTTCAGGTAGTTCCTCATTCCTGTGTAGTCCCCTTTCTTGTAGTTTGGCTTCATTCGTCCTGGCCTTCCTGCTTCTCCCTCCACTTGTAGCTCTACTGTGTATTCGAAGCTTACAACCACATGGTCACTGGCCCCAAGGGGTCTTTCATATGTGATGTCCTCGATATCTGCACTACTGAAGGTGAATACTAAGTCCAGCCTTGCTGGTTCATCCTCTCCTCTCTCTCTTGTAGTGTCCCTTACGTGTTGGTACATGAAGTTCTCCAGTACCACCTCCATCATCTTAGCCCTCCAAGTATCTTGGCCCCCATGTGGGTCCAAGTTCTCCCAATCTATCTCCTTGTGGTTAAAGTCACCCATGATCAGGAGCTTTGCCCTGCATGCATGAGCTCTTCTGGCCACTCTAGCCAGTGTGTCAACCATCGCTCTATTGCTCTCGTCGTACTCTTGCCTTGGCCTCCTGCTGTTCTGTGGTGGGTTATACATCACTGCTATTACCACCTTGGGACCTCCAGAGTGAAGTGTTCCCACTATGTAATCACTTTCTTCTCCGCTATCTTCTCTCTCCAGCTCATCAAAATTCCAGCGATTTTTGATCAGCAACGCCACTCCTCCACCCCCCCTGTTCCCTCTGTCTTTCCTCAGGATTTGGTATCCCGTTGGAA
>NC_091314.1:20903596-20958596 GCF_038502225.1 Cherax quadricarinatus
AGCGTCAAGCCTGGAGGTCGCTTTATCATACTCCCAACACAGTTACAATGTAGCACACGAGCCGTGTGTGTGAACTCATCTGTTTGTGGCTGCAGGAATCAAGTCACAGATCCTGGCCCAGTCAGAACCTCGTGGGCTCTATTGTACCTGCTCTTAAAACTTTGTATGAAGTTGCCTACACCATTTCCTCACCAAGATCATTCCACTTCCCGATCACTCTGTTACTGATGAAATACTTCCTAACATCCCTGTGGGTCATTTGTGTCTTTAACCACCATCGGTGTCCCCAGGTTTCCGTTTCTCGCCTCTCAAAAAGCCGATCCCTGTTTATCTTGTCAAGTCCGACTATTTTATATGTTGTTATCATGTCCCCTTTCCTGGTTCATCTGTCTTTCAATGTTGTTAGATTTAATTTGGATACTTTCTTCTAATAGACCATGCCTCTTAGCTCAGGAATAAGCTTTGTTGCGTAATTGTACACTTTCTCCGATTTCCTAACATGCTTTTTCAGGTACGGGTTCCATACTGGCGCTGCGTACTCCAAGTTGGGCCTAACATATGTTGCATAAAGGACCGAAAACGACTCTTTGTTGACATTCCTGAAAACTATTAAACTTGTCAGGTAAGCATTGACTACAAAGGTTATTTGGCTGGTGTGTGTACTCACCTAGTTACTTACCTAGTTGTGGTTGCAAGAGTCGAGTCATAGCTCCTGGCCCCGCCTCTTCACTGGTCGCTACTGGGTCACTCTCCCTGAACCATGAGCTTTATCATACCATCTGCTGTGTGTGTGTGTGTGTGTGTGTGTGTGTGTGTGTGTGTGTGTGTGTGTGTGTGTGTGGTTGCAGGGGTCGATACTCAGCTCCTGGCCCCTCATCTTCACTGATCGCTACTAGGCCCTCTCTCTCTCTGCTTCCTGCGCTTTGTCATACCTCGTTTTAAAGCTGTGTATGGTTCCTGCCTCCACTACATCACTTGTTAGACTGTTCCACTTCCTGACAACTCTATGACTGAAGAAATACTTCCTAACATCCCTCTGACTCGTCTGAGTCTTCAGCTTCCAATTGTGACCCCTTGTTTGTGTCCCCTCTCTGGAATAACCTGTCTCTGTCTACCTTATATATTCCACGCAGTATTTTGTATGTCGTTATCATGTCTCCCCTGACCCGCCTGTCCTCCAATGTCGTCAGTCCGATTTCCCTCAACCTTTCTTCGTGGGACATACCCCTGAGCTCCGGAACTAGCCTTGTTGCAAACCTTTGCACTTTCTCTAATTTCTTGACGTGTGTGACCAGGTGTGGGTTCCAAACTGGTGCTTCATACTCCAGTATGGGCCTGATGTACACAGTGTACAGTGTCTTGAACGATTTCTTACTAAGATATCGGAACGCTATTCTCAGATTTGCCAGGCGCCTGTATGCTGCAGCAGTTATCTGGTTGATGTGTGCCTCCGGAGTCATGCTCGGTGTTATGGTCACCCAAAGATCTTTCTCCTTGAGCGAGGTTTACAGTCCTTGGCCACCTAGTCTGTACTCGGTCTGCGGTCTTCTTTGCCCTTCTCCGATCTTCATGACTTTGCATTTGGCAGAGTTGAATTCAAGAAGCCAGTTGCTGGACCACGTGTCCAACCTGTGCAGGTCTGTTTGAAGTCCGGCCTGGTCCTCATCTGATTTAATTCTCCTCACTAACTTCACACCATCTGTGAACAGGGACACCTCTGAGCCTATCCCTTCCATCATGTCGTTCACATATACCAGAAATAGCACTGGTCCTAGGACCGACCCCTGTGAGACTCCGCTCGTCACAGGTGCCCACTGTGATACCTCATCCCATACCATGACTCGTTGTTGCCTCCCTGTCAGGTATTCTCTGATCCACTGCAGTGCCCTTCCTGTTATACGCGCCTGATGCTCTAGTTTCTGCACTAGTCGCTTGTGAGGAATTGTGTCGAAGGCCTTCTTGCAATCCAAGAAAATACAATCAACCCACTCCTCTCTCTCGCGTCGCACTTCTGTAACTTTGCCATAGAACTCCAGAAGGTTTGTGACACAGGATATTGCCTTCCATGAATCCGTGCTGGTTATCGTCTATAATCTTGTTCCATTCCAGGTGCTCCACCACTCTCCTCCTGATAATCTTCTCCATGACTTTGCATACTATACAGGTCAGTGACACTGGTCTGTAATTTAGTGCCTCTTTTCTGTCTCCTTTTTAAAAATGAGAACTACATTTGCAGTCTTCCATACCTTAGGTAGTTGCCCAGTTTCAAGGGATGTGTTGAAGATTGTGGTTAATGGCACACACAGTATATCTGCTCCCTCCCTGAGGACCCATGAGGAGATATTGTCCGGTTCCATTGCCTTTGAGGTATCAAGGTCACTTAGCAGCTTCTTCACCTCCTCCCCAGTTGTGTGCATATCGTCCAGCACCTGTTGGTCTATTCCCTGTTAGTGTCCCCCTCTGTCCTGTCTTCCCAGAGTCCTTCCTGTCTCCACTGTGAATACTTCTTTAAATTCCCTGTTGAGCTCCTCGCATACCTCTTGATCGTCTCTTGTGAGTTCTCCACCTTCTTTCCTCAGCCTGATCACCTGGTCTTTGACTGTCGTCTTTCTCCTAATGTGGCTTAACAGAAGTTTTGGGTCAAACTTGGTTTTCGATGCTATGTCATTTTCGTACTGTCGTTGGGCCTCCCTCCTTATCTGGGCATATTCGTTTCTGGCTCTTCGACTGATCTCCTTGTTTTCCTGGGTCCTTTGCCTTCTATACTATTCCATTCTCTAATGCACTTAATTTTTGCCTCCCTGCACCTTCGGGTAAACCAAGGACTCGCCTTGGTCTTCCCATTGTTTCTGTTGCCCTTGGGAACAAACCTTTCCTTTGCCTCCTTGCATTTTGTTGTTACATACTCCATCATTTCATTTACTGTCTTTCCTACCATATCTCTGTCCCACTGCACCTCCCGCAGGAAGTTCCTCATACCTGTGTAGTCTCCCCTTTTATAGTTTGGCTTTTCCCATTCGACTCCTGTTACCCCCTCCACTTGTAAGTCTACTATGTAATCAAAACTCAGGACTACGTAGTCACTAGCTCCGAGGGGCCTCTCATATGTGATGTCATCAATGTCTGAGCTACTCAGGGTGAACACAAGGTCCAGTCGTGCTGGTTCATCCTCCCCTCGCTCTCTGGTAGTGTCCCTGATATGTTGATGCATGAGGTTTTCCAGTACCACATCCATCATCTTGGCTCTCCATGTTTCAGAGCCCCCACGAGGCTCCAGGTTTTCCCAATCGACCTCCCTGTGGTTGAAATCACCCATAACCAGTAACTTTGCTCTGCACGATTGAGCTCTTCGTGCCACCTCAGCCAGTGTGTGTGTGTGTGTGTGTGTGTGAGTTTCTAGCGGTGCCAAAGGCCAGTCACACTTGAGTAACAGTTACAGTCTGACAGTAGTAAGTTATTCGCTTATAATTTTTTGGAGGGACTAATAGACTTAGGGTTGATGCGTGGAAGAGTTTTGATACAAATACATCCAAACTCCTTATAAATTGCTTTCTATTTTGTCTGTATCACCACCCTATGTCTATCTCTCATTCGTCTATCTCTCTCTCTCTTCTCTCTATCTCTCCTCTGTCTATTTCTTCTATGTCTGTCTCTCACTTCTATTTCTTCTCTGTCTATCAATTTGCTGTCTCCCCTCCTCTGTCTCTCTCTTTCTTACTCCTCCGTCTATCTTCCCCTCGTCTATCTCTCTCTCTCACTTCTATCTCTCTAATAATCAGTAAGTTTGCAGGAAGCAGAGATGCCAAGCGTTCCCAAGAACAACAACCATCAACAGCACAACCATCTTTCCTACCACACTAAATTTGAGTCACGATAAAAAGACAATTCCAAAGATCTTATCTTACGGTTCTATTTATATCTCAACAGCAGCAGCGACCCCTTCCCCCATCCACCAGCGTTCTACTCACCCTCCGCCTTTAAGCCTGTCTGGAGAACCACAATTACTCGGTACTGTAGGGATGGGCGATAATATTTCCCCGTTCCTGAGTATCGGATCTCTCCTAACCAGCAGCGACCCCGGCGTTGTTTTGGTTCGCGTCGAAAATCCGGTTTCAGAGACTCGCTGGCTCTGCCCGTCTCTTCGTGGCAAAAATCCTTCTTTGCTTCTTCGGAAGCTAAGTCCTCATTAGTTAGCGGCCTGGTGTTGTGAGTGGCCAGCCAAACATCAGTTGTTTTTCTGCTAGCCTGGGAAGGAGCGGCTAGCCGGCTAGCCCCACCCACTTACTCACCAACCCACCCACTAACCCACCCACCCACTCACTCACCCACCCACTCACTCACCCACTCACCCACCCCCTCACTCACCCACCCATTCACTCACCTACCCACTCACCCATCCACCCACTCACTCACCCACCCCCTCACCCACTCACTCAGCCACTCACTCTGCCCCAAACTTTCCCTGGAATGCACAAGTTTTCCCTCTTTTTACGCTTGTTTAGTTTAATTATAGTTTCTGCGAACCAGATATCTGTGATAAGTGTTCAATATGGCTCATGTTTCCCTGGGCCTGATATTAACGACAACAATGACAGGCATGTAAAGGCAACTCTCTCTCACTCACTCTCGCTCTCTCTCTCTCTCTCTCTCTCTCTCTCTCTCTCTCTCTCTCTCTCTCTCTCTCTCTCTCTCTCTCTCTCTCTCTCTCTCTCTCTCTCTCTCTCTCTCTCTCTTTCACTCTCTTCCAATAACTCACCACCGCCTCCCCCGCTTTCCAATCTCTCTTATCACTGCCATCTTACCCTACAATTACCAGTAAATATCTTCGTTCTCTCCTCACTACTCTCTCACACTTTCACACCACACACACACACACACACACAAACACACACACACACACACACATACATAGCTTTAAGAAGAGGTATGATAAAGCTCATGAAGCAGGAAGAGTTACCTAGTAGCGGAGAGTGAAGAGGCGGAGCCAGGAGCTGTGAATCGACCCCTGCAACCACAACTAGGTGAGTACACACACACACACACACACACACACACACACACACACACACACACACACACACACACACACACACACAAACACACACACAAACACACATAGGAAAATCAGGTAATTTTACTTCCTTTCAGGGAATCGAATAAAACAATCAGGTCGTAAACGAGAACATAACATGTAATGACCTGTCGTTCGTCAGGGAGAATCAACTCAGCACCAGTTGTCTCCAAGGTCAGCTGTGACCCTTGACCCTTATGACATACATCTGACCTCACCTAACCCTGCCTAAGTGACACCAGAGTGAAGGTGGTAGTGTTAGTGCTGCTGGCCTTGTGACCCACTGAATAGTGCTGCTGGCCTTGTGACCCACTGAATAGTGCTGCTGGTCGTGTAACCCACTGAATAGTGCTGCTGGTCTTGTGACCCACTGAATAGTGCTGCTGGTCTTGTGACCCACTGAATAGTGCTGCTGGTCGTGTAACCCACTGAATAGTGCTGCTGGTCTTGTGACCCACTGAATAGTGCTGCTGGTCGTGTAACCCACTGAATAGTGCTGCTGGCCTTGTGACCCACTAAATAGTGCTGCTGGTCGTGTAACCCACTGAATAGTGCTGCTGGTCTTGTGACCCACTGAATAGTGCTGCTGGTCGTGTAACCCACTGAATAGTGCTGCTGGTCTTGTGACCCACTGAATAGTGCTGCTGGCCTTGTGACCCACTGAATAGTGCTGCTGGTCGTGTAACCCACTGAATAGTGCTGCTGGTCGTGTAACCCACTGAATAGTGCTGCTGGTCTTGTGACCCACTGAATAGTGCTGCTGGCCTTGTGACCCACTGAATAGTGCTGCTGGCCTTGTGACCCACTGAATAGTTCTGCTGGTCGTGTAACCCACTGAATAGTGCTGCTGGTCTTGTGACCCACTGAATAGTGCTGCTGGCCTTGTGACCCACTGAATAGTGCTGCTGGTCGTGTAACCCACTGAATAGTGCTGCTGGTCGTGTAACCCACTGAATAGTGCTGCTGGTCTTGTGACCCACTGAATAATGCTGCTGGTCCTGTGACCCACTGAACAGTGCTGCTGGTCCTGTGACCCACTGAATCGTGCTGCTGGTCCTGTGACCATCTGAATAGTGCTGCTGGTCCTGTGACCCATTGTATAGTGCTGCTGGTCCTGTGACCCACTGAGCAGTGCTGCTGGTCCTGTGACCCACTGAATAGTGCTGCTGGTCCTGTGACCCACTGAATAGTGCTGCTAACCCTGTGACCCACTGAATAGTGCTGCTGGTCTTGTGATACACTGGATAGTGCTGCTGGTTCCATGACACACTGGATAGTACTGCTGATTCCATGACACACTGGATAGTGCTGCTGGTTCCATAACATACTGGATAGTGCTGCTGATTCCATGACACACTGGATAGTACTGCTTGTTCCATGACACACTGGATAGTGCTGCTAGTTCCATGGCACATTGGATAGTGCTGCTGGTTCCATGACACATTGGATAGTACTGCTTGTTCCATGACACACTGAATAGTGCTGCTGGTTCCATTACACACTGGATAGTGCTGCTGGTTCCATGACACACTGGATAGTGCTGCTGATTCAATGACATAATGGATATTTGTAGATGAATGGGTCAGAGAACCCACATGTTGCACATGTGTCTAATTTATCAACATAATGGATATTACTGCTGGTTCCATGACACACTGGATAGCACTGCTGGTTCAGTGACGCACTGGATAGTGCTGCTGGTTCCATGACACACTGGATAAACCATACCACGGGCGGGGATAGAACCCGCGATCAGAGAGTCTCAGTTTTGAAACTCTCTGATCGCGGGTTCTATCCCCGCCCGTGGTATGGTTTGTTTACAATCATGCCATTACGATTTCGTGAGACACACTGGACAGTACTGCTGATTCCATGACACACTGGATAGCACTGCTGATTCCATGACACACTAGATAGTGCTGCTGGCTCCATGACACACTGGATAGTGCTGCTGGTTCCATGACACACTGAATAGTGCTGCTGATTCCATGACACACTGGATAGCACTGCTGATTCCATGACACACTAGATAGTGCTGCTGGCTCCATGACACACTGGATAGTGCTGCTGGTTCCATGGCACACTGAATAGTGCTGCTGGTTCCATGACACACTGGATAGTGCTGCTGGCTCCATGACACACTGGATAGTACTGCTGGTTCCATGACACACTGAATAGTGCTGCTGGTTCCATGACACACTGGATAGTACTGCAGATTCCATGACACACTGGATAGTACTGCTGATTCTATGACACACTGGATGGTACTGCTGGCTCCATGACACACTGGATAGTGCTGCTGGTTCCATGACACACTGAATAGTGCTGCTGGTTTCATGACACACTGGATAGTGCTGCTGGTTCCATGACACACTGGATAGTGTTGCTGGTTCCATGACACTGGATAGTGCTGCTGGTTCCATGACACACTGGATAGTGTTGCTGGTTCCATGACACACTGGATAGTACTGCTGGTTCCATGACACACTAGACAGTGCTGATGGTTCCATGACACAATGGATAGTACTGCTGGTTCCATGGCACACTGGATAGTACTGCTGGTTCCATGACGCACTGGATAGTGCTGCTGGTTCCGACACACTGGATGGTGTTGCTGGTTCCATAACATACTGGACAGTAGTGTTGGTTCCATGACACAATGGATAGTAGTGCTGGTTCCATGACACTGGACAGTGCTACTGGTTCCATGACACACTGGATAGTACTGCTGGTTTCATGACACACTGGATAATGCTATTAGTTCCCTGACACAATGGATAGTAGTGCTGATTCCATGACACACTGGATAGTGCTGCTGGTTCCATGACACTGGATAGTGTTGCTGGTCTTACGGTGTCCGGAAAAAAAATCAGAAGAAAAAATCACAGGGAAAAAAAGTCACAGAAAAAAAGTTACTGGAAAAAAGTGACTGGAATTGAGTCACTGGAAAAAAAGTCATATTTTATTTAAATTCCATAAAGAATTAAATAAAACAAAAAATATTTGAAATCAGTTATTAACTGAGGGTACATGACTTGTACACGTTGACAACACAATTTAAATATAATGGTATCACACAAATGAACATCACAATGAAACAAAAACATTTAAGTCAGTCATTTAGTGACAATACACGAAATATAGACACTGAAAACACCTTACATAACATCCTGGCATTCACTGTTAGGTTAGGTTTGTGTTATTACTTTTCCTCCTGTGACTCTTTCTTGGATCCGGTGCCATGACGGGAGCGGGACAAGAACACACTCTCTCGTGCACTCTTACAGACGGAGGTGTATACTGACGTATGTTAGCAGTCGTCACTATGGCGCCCACGGCAGTGCAACAGCTCTCTTACTTATCTGTATCAAATCCCGGAACGGGAGGGATTTGAACCAATGGTGAATCCTAAATCTAACAGGCTAGTGTGTTAATCACTGGACCAGCTGGTTCAAATAAGATTCATCCAATTAGGTATCGTTCTATACACCATAGGGAGGTTAGCATGGGCCACCACTATCACCACAAATATAGGTTTTAACAGACGAATTCCACACCAGCGTGGCTGTGTCGTACTCTAGCTCAAGTTCCTTCCAAGCCGCCATCAGTGGGGATAATGTGGGTTGTAATAAAGTTGGTAGAATTACCGACAATATGTTAGATAAAAGGACACGAGTATAATTAATGAGACATTTTATTGTGGCAACGTTTCGCTTTCCGGTAGTTTTGTCACACCAGCTTGACAGAGTTCCTGGAGAGCAAAACGTTGCCACAATAAAATGTAGCATTAGTTGCACTTCTATCCTTTTACCTAACATAATGTGGGTTGTATTGTGGTCCTGGCGTGTGAGCTCTAGCTCTTGCCCCCCATGTATTAACTTCGGGCTTTGTCTTGAACATGTCTGAATCCGTGTGTCAAGTTCGCAACACTACGGCCATTCTTGACGCCTTCCACTTTTTCAATACTCTCATAGTGATGGTCAGGAACGATATTTTTCCAGATCATGAAGGTGAACTGTTTCCAAGGTTGAGGGACTGATCACCTCAAATACTTTTCCTACAAGGTTGATGGACTGATTACATCATCTTCATTTCACTTCTACATTGACTGGCGTTTATAGGCGAAACGTTTCAGCAATAAAGATGTGATAAACGGTTTAGAAAACCGAAAAGATGCAGAATTAAGACACTTGTACAACCTCTGGGTATCTTTATTTGTAGACGTTTTGTCATCCAGTGACTATCAATACGAGGACATAATGTGAAGAATTATATATAAAAGACGAGGGAATCACTGACTGATTACACTGGTCAACAATTTGAAAAGTTGTATGCTTCTTAAATAAGATTAGTTGATTCTTATGTATTTTCATTTCCTGAATCCAAATATCACCTTGAAAAATGCTTATTGGTTGTAGGTTTAAAGGCACGAGACATGTAATATTTGATTATTTTATTATAACGTACAATATGTGTCAGTATGTACCTACTCTGCCTTTTTGTTTGACTCTTATAGTGGGCCGAAGAATCATCTCTTGTCAATGTCCAGCAACAGTCCGCAAGTATTCTTGTGCTCCATTTGCCCTGGTACCATTTTTCCATGATTGAAATATCTTGGTGAAACCTTTCACCATGTTCGTCACTAACTGCCTCACAGTTCGCTGGAAAAATCTAAATGTGAGTCCAAAAAGTATATTTCAAATGACATGTTACATCCCATGTTCTTGTAAGCCTTGATGAGGTTTTCCACCAATTCTTCATAGTTGCCTTCTCTTCTGTTTCCGAGAAATCCCTTTGCCACTAACTTGAATGCTTCCCAAGCAGCTTTCTCCTCCCCATGAAGGTCTGATTCAAAGTCACCATCTTTAAGAAGCTCTCGAATCTGAAGACTCCCTCTCTTATCTTAGCGTCGCTCAGTGAGGGGAATTTTGATGTTAAATACTTGAATCCATGACCGGATTTGTCCACAGCTTTTACAAAGTTTTTCATGAGCCCCAGTTTTATGTGTAGTGGTGGTAGCAAAATTTTGTTTGGTTCAATGAGAGGTGGATGTTGAACATTTTTCATCCCAGGCTCCAATGATTGACGAGGTGGCCAGTCTCTCCTGATGTAATGGGAACCTCTTGCATGGCTGTCCCATTCACATAGAAAGCAGAGTATTTATTATAAGCAGTGGTGGGCGCAGTTCCGCTAATACACTAACCGCTAATTAGCAGAACTAACTTTGTTTAGCGGATTAGCGTTTCCGCTAACTTCAGAAACCGTTAGCGGACCAGTTAGCTTCCGCTAAATAAAGTTTCACTAACTTTGAATCCGCTAAAAAAAATTATACGTTGTTGGAAGTCTGAAAGCAATGCCTTTTCAACGGTGCACGTGTTTGTTCCCTTCTGTTGTGGGCGTTTCTCCAACAGTCAGTCAGGCACGCTATTGGCTGACTACGTGTAAACGCCACTTGTCAACGCAGCAGCAGCAGTATTGTTAGTCTTAGAATGTCAGCTATCACCGGGGTGCGTTGTCACTTATCGTTATGAACAAGGGAGACGTTTCTGTTACGCCTGAGGGTGTTGTTGAGTTGTCTGCAGCGGCTGTGGTTGACGCAGAGGCCCCTCAGGCTGAGGGTGTTGTTGAGGTGTCTGCAGCGGCTGTGGTTGACGCAGAGGCCCCTCAGGCTGAGGGTGTTGTTGAGGAGTCTGCAGCGGCCCCTCAGGCTGAGTGTGTTGTTGTGGTGTCTGCAGCGGCCCCTCAGGCTGAGGGTGTTGTTGAGGAGTCTGCAGCGGCTGTGGTTGACGCAGAGGCCGCTCAGGCTGAGGGTGTTGTTGAGTTGTCTGCAGCGGCTGTGGTTGACGCAGAGGCCCCTCAGGCTGAGGGTGTTGTTGAGGTGTCTGCAGCGGCTGTGGTTGACGCAGAGGCCCCTCAGGCTGAGGATGTTGTTGAGGTGTCTGCAGCGGCTGTGGTTGACGCAGAGGCCGCTCAGGCTGAGGGTGCTGTTGAGGTGTCTGCAGCGGCTGTGGATGACGCAGAGGCCCCTCAGGCTGAGGGTGTTGTTGAGGTGTCTGCAGCGGCTGTGGTTGACGCAGAAGCCGCTCAGGCTGAGGGTGTTGTTGAGGTGTCTGCAGCGGTGTGGTTGACGAGGAGGCCGCTCAGGCTGAGGGTGCTGTTGAGGTGTCTGCAGCGGCTGTGGTTGACGCAGAGGCCCCTCAGGCTGAGGGTGTTGTTGAGGTGTCTGCAGCGGCTGTGGATGACGCAGAGGCCGCTCAGGCTGAGGGTGCTGTTGAGGTGTCTGCAGCGGCTGTGGTTGACGCAGAGGCCCCTCAGGCTGAGGGTGTTGTTGAGGTGTCTGCAGCGGCTGTGGATGACGCAGAGGCCGCTCAGGCTGAGGGTGTTGTTGAGTTGTCTGCAGCGGCTGTGGTTGACGCAGAGGCCCCTCAGGCTGAGGGTGTTGTTGAGGTGTCTGCAGCGGCTGTGGTTGACGCAGAGGCCCCTCAGGCTGAGGATGTTGTTGAGGTGTCTGCAGCGGCTGTGGTTGACGCAGAGGCCGCTCAGGCTGAGGGTGCTGTTGAGGTGTCTGCAGCGGCTGTGGTTGACGCAGAGGCCCCTCAGGCTGAGGGTGTTGTTGAGGTGTCTGCAGCGGCTGTGGTTGACGCAGAAGCCGCTCAGGCTGAGGGTGTTGTTGAGGTGTCTGCAGCGGTGTGGTTGACGAGGAGGCCGCTCAGGCTGAGGGTGCTGTTGAGGTGTCTGCAGCGGCTGTGGTTGACGCAGAGGCCCCTCAGGCTGAGGGTGTTGTTGAGGTGTCTGCAGCGGCTGTGGATGACGCAGAGGCCGCTCAGGCTGAGGGTGCTGTTGAGGTGTCTGCAGCGGTTGTGGTTGACGCAGAGGCCCCTCAGGCTGAGGGTGTTGTTGAGGTGTCTGCAGCGGCTGTGGTTGACGCAGAGGCCGCTCAGGCTGAGGGTGCTGTTGAGGTGTCTGCAGCGGCTGTGGTTGACGCAGAGGCCCCTCAGGCTGAGGGTGTTGTTGAGGTGTCTGCAGCGGTGTGGTTGACGCAGAGGCCCCTCAGGCTGAGGGTGCTGTTGAGGTGTCTGCAGCGGTGTGGTTGACGCAGAGGCCGCTCAGGCTGAGGGTGCTGTTGAGGAGTCTGCAGCGGTGTGGTTGACGCAGAGGCCGCTCAGGCTGAGGGTGCTGTTGAGGAGTCTGCAGCGGTGTGGTTGACGCAGAGGCCGCTCAGGCTGAGGGAGCTGTTGAGGTGTCTGCAGCGGCTGTGGTTGACGCAGAGGCCGCTCAGGCTGAGGGTGTTGTTGAGGTGTCTGCAGCGGTGTGGTTGACGCAGAGGCCGCTCAGGCTGAGGGTGTTGAGGAGTCTGCAGAGGCCGCTCAGGCTGAGGGTGTTGTTGAGGTGTCTGCAGCGGCTGTGGTTGACGCAGAGGCCGCTCAGGCTGAGGGTGTTGTTGAGGTGTTTGCAGCGGTGTGGTTGACGCAGAGGCCGCTCAGGCTGAGGGTGTTGAAGAGTCTGCAGAGGCCGCTCAGGCTGAGGGTGTTGAGGAGTCTGCAGAGGCCGCTCAGGCTGAGGGTGTTGTTGAGGTGTCTGCAGCGGCTGTGGTTGACGCAGAGGCCGCTGAGGCTGAGGGTGTTGTTGAGGAGTCTGCAGCGGCTGTGGTTGACGCAGAGGCCGCTCAGGCTGAGCGTGTTGTTGAGGTGTCTGCAGCGGTGTGGTTGACGCAGAGGCCGCTCAGGCTGAGGGTGTTGAGGAGTCTGCAGCGGCTGTGGTTGACGCAGAGGCCGCTCAGGCTGAGGGCCAGGAGCAGCAGAACCCGTGGCCCCACCTGGATGAATATTTTGTCCTCAAGTCAAGGGATACGAAGAGCGTCAATATTTTGTACTTTCTGTGCGTCATGTGCCAGCCCAGGAAGACCATCATCAAGGGACAGGAGGCGAGCCTCTACAACTTGAAGTCGCATGTTAAGAGGAAACACTCGGTGCATCCCATCAAGTTTAAGGAGAGAATCAAGGCCGGATCTTCCTGTGGAAAACACGGGCAATCATCTTGTTGCAGCGCCACTAGCAGGAGCAGCTCATGAAGGGCAAACAGCATCACAAAGCGATGGAGAAGGCCCAGCCAGAGTAATTACAAAAAAAGTAATTTTTTAGATGGTAGTTTACTCATTTTGTAATAAAGAGTTCGTGATTGATATATACTCAAAATATTTATCATTTTAATTGCATATGAAAATAATCTTTGGTCTAGGGTATTGTAAAATAATCTTTAATATATTAATATCTGATTAAAACCTATTATCTTTGATACATATATATATACAAGCTACAATAATAAATTATGATTGACATCCTAAAATAAATAATTCACACAAGGTACAACTTTCCCGACACTACTGTGTCATGGTACATATATATACACATGTTAAAATAATAAATTATAAGCAACATCTTTGTACATCTATATATAAATCATACAATAATACATTTTAACCAACTCATCATGACCCTATAGTGCATCAGGTGTCAATGTCTCTGCATTTTTCGTGTCTCACGACTACCTATCCTAGTATCATGACACCAACTCCGTGTCACAAGACACCCTTGTCTCTAATGACGCTCCTTCTCTACCGTGTCACCTGACACCCTTTTCTCTGTCACACGACACTCCTGCTCTACCGTATCACACGATACCCTTATCTCTGCGTCATACACGCCTTCTCTACCGTGTCACACGACACCCTTTTCCCTTTGTCATAACACTCAGTCTCTGTATTTCCGTTTCTTCGCGGCATCTGACACTTCAACACAAGCTGGGTTACACGACAGTTCACCCTACCACACAGGATACAACTCTGACACTACTGTGTCACACTCAGTTTCACACGGAGTTTCAGTATTATAACACTACTGTGTCACACGACACCCTTGTCTGTGTCATGACGCTCCTCCTGTCACACGGCACCCTTGTGTCTGCATCACACACACCTACTCTACTGTGTCACACGACACCCTTATCTCTGCGTCACACACTTGCTCTGTCACACGACACTCTTATCTGTTATAGCACTCTACCCGCATAGCGTCTTTTTTCTTCAGAGGCCAGCTGTCACATGACACTATACAACAGCGTCAGCATGACTTGGCCTGTGGTGAGTCCGTAGACATCACCTACAATTGTACTCCTTGAGGTAGTCTTGTAAATACTCTCTAAGACCAGTTGATACACACCGTAAGGTGGTCTGGTGAATACTGCTTGCAGAACACACTATGTTGGGAGTTCACTGAATGCGGCCGTCAAGTAACTGAGGCCCTCAGACTCAGTGAGCTGCGGTGAGCGCTTCTTCTAAAGCCAGTAGAAGCCAGTAGATATATACCATGAGATGGTCGGGAGAATACTCTCTACTGCCAGTAGATGTATACCGTAAGGTGTTCTGGTAAATACTGCTTCAAAGGCCGGCTCAGCAGTCCCCACATTGGGTTTGATGACGTACTCTTGGTACTGCCGGCCGGCAGGTTAACCATTTAACCGCTAGTTTGGCAGGAGGCCGCCACAGTAGTAATCAGCCCAGCCATCATCCGATCTTGTCATGATATCCATGCTATGCATTTTGTACAGTAAATAAAGTGTATGTTGGATTTAAACTGATGTTTGATTTCATTTGTTCATTTAACTATTTGCGTGCACCGTATGGCTGTATCGCTGGTGCAGCGATAAGTTGTATGCACCTGTATAGCTGTATCGCTGGTGCAGCATAAGTTGCGTGCGCTGTATGGTTGTATCGCTGGTGCAGCAATAAGTTGTGTGCACCGTATGGTTGTATCGCTGGTGCAGCATAAGTTGTGTGCGCTGTATGGTTGTATCGCTGGTGCAGCAATAAGTTGTATGCACCGTGTGGTTGTATCGCTGGTGCAGCATAAGTTGTGTGCACCTGTATGGTTGTATCGCTGGTGCAGCATAAGTTGTGTGCACCTGTATGGTTGTATCGCTGGTGCAGCATAAGTTGTGTATGCTGTATCGCTGGTGCAGCATAAGTTGTGTGCTGTATCGCTGGTGCAGCATAAGTTGTGTGCACCTGTATGGTTGTAATCGCTGGTGCAGCATAAACCTGTATGGCTGTATCGTGTGCACCTGTATGGCTGTATCGCTGGTGCAGCATTGGTGTATCGCTGGTGCAGCGTAAGTATGTGTGCACCTGTATGGCTGTATCGCTAGTGCACCAGCTGTATAAGTTGTGTGCACCTGTATGGTTGTATCGCTAGTGCAGCATAAGTTGTGTGCACCTGGAGCAGTAATGGTTGTATCGCTGGTGCAGCATAAGTTGTGTGCACCTGTATGGTTGTATCGCTGGTGCAGCATAAGTTGTGTGCACCTGTATGGCTGTATCGCTAGTGCAGCATAAGTTGTGTGCACCTGTATGGCTGTATCGCTAGTGCAGCATAAGTTGTGTGCACCTGTATGGTTGTATCGCTAGTGCAGCATAAGTTGTGTGCACCTGTATGGTTGTATCGCTGGTGCAGCATAAGTTGTGTGCACCTGTATGGTTGTATCGCTGGTGCAGCATAAGTTGTGTGCACCTGTATGGCTGTATCGCTAGTGCAGCATAAGTTGTGTGCACCTGTATGGCTGTATCGCTAGTGCAGCATAAGTTGTGTGCACCTGTATGGCTGTATCGCTGATGCAGTATAAGTTGTGTGCACCTGTATGGCTGTATCGCTGGTGCAGCATAAGTTGTGTGCACCTGTATGGCTGTATCGCTGGTGCAGCATAAGTTGTGTGCACCTGTATGGCTGCATCGCTGGTGCAGCATAAGTTGTGTGCACTTGTATGGCTGTATCGCTAGTGCAGCATAAGTTGTGTGCACCTGTATGGCTGTATCGCTGGTGCAGCATAAGTTGTGTGCACCTGTATGGCTGTATCGCTGGTGCAGCATAAGTTGTGTGCACCTGTATGGCTGTATCGCTGGTGCAGCATAAGTTGTGTGCACCTGTATGGCTGTATCGCTGGTGTAGCATAAGTTGTGTGCACCTGTATGGCTGTATCGCTGGTGCAGCATAAGTTGTGTGCACGTGTATGGCTGTATCGCTGGTGCAGCATAAGTTGTGTGCACCTGTATGGCTGTATCGTGCATAAGTTGTGTGCTGTATCGCTGGTGCAGCATAAGTTGTGTGCACCTGTGTGGCTGTATCGCTGATGCAGCATAAGTTGTGTGCACCTGTGTGGCTGTATCGCTGATGCAGCATAAGTTGTGTGCACCTGTGTGGCTGTATCGCTGGTGCAGCATAAGTTGTGTGCACCTGTATGGCTGTATCGCTGGTGCAGCATAAGTTGTGTGCACCTGTATGGCTGTATCGCTGGTGCAGCATAAGTTGTGTGCACCTGTATGGCTGTATCGCTGGTGCAGCATAAGTTGTGTGCACCTGTATGGCTGTATCGCTGGTGCAGCATAAGTTGTGTGCACCTGTATGGCTGTATCGCTAGTGCAGCATAAGTTGTGTGCACCTGTATGGCTGTATCGCTGGTGCAGCATAAGTTGTGTGCACCTGTATGGCTGTATCGCTAGTGCAGCATAAGTTGTGTGCACCTGTATGGCTGTATCGCTGGTGCAGCATAAGTTGTGTGCACCTGTATGGCTGTATCGCTAGTGCAGCATAAGTTGTGTGCACCTGTATGGCTGTATCGCTGGTGCAGCATAAGTTGTGTGCAGCTGTATGTCTGTATCGCTAGTGCAGCATAAGTTGTGTGCACCTGTATGGCTGTATCGCTAGTGCAGCATAAGTTGTGTGCACCTGTATGTCTGTATCGCTGGTGCAGCAACAAGTTGACCTCAAGGCTGCAACTTTAAGCACGGTTTTCAATTACTTGTTTGTAGTTTACTGGGTTCAAAATGTAAATTAAGTTAAATGCAAACATAAACAGAAACAGAATAAAATGAACGAATACAGTGAGTAACTGGAACTAATGAAAGAAAGTCAGATAAGCTAACTTAATGTGTTCAGGTGTTATGGTGCTTCAGTACAGCAGCAAGAGTGTCCTTGTCCGTCGCTCGTGTTACATCACAAAATTAAACAATCACTATTTTCGCACTAGCGGCCCTTGATCACAATATGACCTTGATATTCTATATCTTACTAGGAAGCTCTCCAGGCTATTATAAAAGTCTTAAAAGTAAAAGACCAAAATCTAAACTGAATCTGAATTCATGTGAAAAAGTTAACGGTTAGAGTTTAACGTTAGTTTCCGCTATTTTTTTTCGCCCATTTAGCTGTTTAGAGTTAGCTGAGCTAATTTTTTAGTTAGCGGATTAGCGGTTAGCGAAGCTAACTTTTTAGTTAGCTGTGCCCACCACTGATTATAGGTTTAGAAAGTGTTTGGCTAAGAAAATCACCGACCTTTCACCTCAAAATATAAACTTGGACATCACAACCACCTTCTATGACTGCTGGAACAATAATGAAGGTCAGTGAGACTGTGAGTGTGGTAAGAAACACACTGCCACAAGCCTGTTGGAACCTGTTGTGACACGTAGGTCTATATTGAAAAGTAGAGCCAACAAATAATTTTAACCATGATATTCATTATCAGTGACCTAAAATTACTTGGACATTGCTACTCGGGTCTCGGAAGCATTTTGGTTGTTGATCAGTGTTATCTTATCTTTTGTATATAATTCTTCACATTATGTCCTTGTATTAACAATCTCGCAGTTACTAAACTTGAATTAATTATCCGCATTATTAGCTATCCTCCAACTTATAAAGTAATGACACTGAGCACTGACTTTGCTACTATAACAACAACAGAGGAACAAGATACTGGATGGGGAAACGTCTACAAATAAAGATACCCAGATGTTGCACAGGTGTCTAATTCTTCGTAGCTTCCAGTTGTGAGTCAATCTTGTTTCCCTCCTTTTTATGATGAGCTTCATTTAAAAGTTAGCTCAGTTTTGGCACCAGCATGATAGCGATCTTTTGATCCCTCTCGCCCTGCCTGCTTAACGGGAAGAAAGTTCCACTGGTGCTAGTGATGTTATCGGAATGTCTTTATAAAAGTCCCAAAAGCTATGCGATAAACCACATAGGTTTCAGGACTTTTAAAAAGGTGACATTTAAATAATTTCACTACCATCAGTGTAAAGGTTATAATGGAGTGTAAAGTTGCGTGGTTTATGATGGAGTGTAAAGTTGTGTGGTTTATGATGGAGTGTAAAGTTGTGTGGTTTATGATGGAGTGTAAAGTTGTGTGGTTTATGATGGAGTGTAAAGTTGTGTGGTTTATGATGGAGTGTAAAGTTGTGTGGTTTATGATGGAGTGTAAAGTTGTGTGGTTTATGATGGAGTGTAAAGTTGCGTGGTTTATGATGGAGTGTAAAGTTGTGTGGTTTATGATGGAGTGTAAAGTTGTGTGGTTTATGATGGAGTGTAAAGTTATGTGGTTTATGATGGAGTGTAAAGTTATGTGGTTTATGATGGAGTGCAAAGTTGTGTGGTTTATGATGGAGTGTAAAGTTATGTGGTTTATGATGGAGTGTAAAGTTATGTGGTTTATGATGGAGTGTAAAGTTGTGTGGTTTATGATGGAGTGCAAAGTTATGTGGTTTATGATGGAGTGTAAAGTTGTGTGGTTTATGATGGAGTGTAAAGTTATGTGGTTTATGATGGAGTGCAAAGTTGTGTGGTTTATGATGGAGTGTAAAGTTATGTGGTTTATGATGGAGTGTAAAGTTATGTGGTTTATGATGGAGTGTAAAGTTGTGTGGTTTATGATGGAGTGTAAAGTTGTGTGGTTTATGATGGAGTGTAAAGTTATGTGGTTTATGATGGAGCATAAAGTTTTGTGGTTTATGATGGAGTGTAAAGTTGTGTGGTTTATGATGGAGTGTAAAGTTGTGTGGTTTATGATGGAGTGTAAAGTTATGTGGTTTATGATGGAGTGCAAAGTTGTGTGGTTTATGATGGAGTGTAAAGTTGTGTGGTTTATGATGGAGTGTAAAGTTATGTGGTTTATGATGGAGTGTAAAGTTATGTGGTTTATGATGGAGTGTAAAGTTATGTGGTTTATGATGGAGTGTAAAGTTGTGTGGTTTATGATGGAGTGTAAAGTTATGTGGTTTATGATGGAGTGTAAAGTTATGTGGTTTATGATGGAGTGTAAAGTTATGTGGTTTATGATGGAGTGTAAAGTTTTGTGGTTTATGATGGAGTGTAAAGTTTTGTGGTTTATGATGGAGTGTAAAGTTATGTGGTTTATGATGGAGTGCAAAGTTGTGTGGTTTATGATGGAGTGTAAAGTTTTGTGGTTTACGATGGAGTGTAAAGTTTTGTGGTTTATTATGGAGTGTAAAGTTGTGTGGTTTATGATGGAGTGTAAAGTTTTGTGGTTTATGATGGAGTGTAAAGTTGTGTGGTTTATGATGGAGTGTAAAGTTATATGGTTTATGATGGAGTGTAAAGTTATGTGGTTTATGATGGAGTGTAAAGTTGTGTGGTTTATGATGGAGTGTAAAGTTATGTGGTTTATGATGGAGTGTAAAGTTTTTTATCAGTTTGCTTCAGTTGTAAAGCTTCTATTATGGATACTTCTTGTCATCTTTATGTTGAGTCCTTCACGTGTTTGTCAAGGTTATAACACCATAACATACTTGAAGTTAGAAGGCAGGAACTGACCTACACAAACTATGATGAACAATACTATTCTAACTCACATGGAATGGGTAATGTAACACCTGACTTGTGTTGTAAATAATATACAAACATAAGCAAGAAGGAACACTGCAGCAGGCCTACTGCCCCATGCTAGGCAAGTCCAAGTCACCTACTAGACCAAGCCAGTCAGGTTCACGTCACACCCACTTAAGAAGGAAGGAGCACTACATCAGACTTACTGGCCCAAGCTAGTCAGGTCCTTAACCTTGTAGGTATTTTATACTATTACAACCCAGGAGTCCAAATGGCCTGTTATCCTGGGTGTAAAGGGAGCAAAATAAACACAGCAGAAAAGTTTTGACTTGTATTATCCTTCACCAATTTAGAACAGCAATATGTACACTATATACACTATGTACAGTGATAGGTATTAGTGCACTCCATGGTAAGCAAGGCAGAATAGAAGCCACAAGAGAGCAGACCGTGCTTCAACCAGCTCTAGAATGGGAATGACAAGGGCAGACAGGAGAGTGGTACCCACATAACCTCTGCAATTGCCAAAACCATCTTCTTATTGGCTGGAACCTGGTTACTAGTTGAACGACGGGGCCCCATCGTCAACCCTGTCACCTGGTTCGCTGGTTGGAGGAGATAACCTGTAAATGAGGGTGTGTACATGCGCCGAATAAAGGTTACGTACTCTTTGCATGCCACATATACCATTTCCAACATAGTCAGGTCCCATTCATATCTACCCACACACCTATTCATGTATTTATCTAAGTGATATAACACCTGTAGCATCACGCCTGACCGGACCTGACCTGACCGTGGAACTCTCAACACTAGGCTCACAAGCCTGAGACTACATCATCACATCAGATGGTTATCATTCCCACAGAGGAGAACGTTGCCATTTTTAATATATATATTTTTTACTGGAACACATTTTTAAGGGTAAACGCAAAGAGAATAAACATTTGTATTTGAGTTTAATCCATTCTGACAGCGTCCAGCTCACAGGTCGCTCTACATTTTTTTCAACACGGTTATAATGTAGCGCTGTGGTGTGCGTGTGAGGGAGAGAGGAAGAGGGAGGGAGAGGAGGGAGGGATGGAGAGAGAGAGAGAGAGAGAGAGAGAGAGAGAGAGAGAGAGAGAGAGAGAGAGAGAGAGAGAGATAGAGAATTACTAATAGTGCAAAAACTGCTCCATTAATAAGCACTGCCTCCCATCTCTCTCTCTCTCTTTTGTGTATATCTGTACTCCCTCTGTTGTAATGAAGTGTTTCCAGATAGATTTGGATATATATATATATATATATATATATATATATATATATATATATATATATATATATATATATATATATATATATATATATATATATATATATATATATATATATATATATATATATATATATATATATATATATATATATCCGTGTATTGTTGAAAGAAGAAGTGATACCAAATCTATCTGGAAACACACTTCATTACAACAGAACCACCGTCCGTGCAACACTGGTTGATCTGCAATACGGAACCATCATACTTGCAACACTGGTCAAGCTGCAGTAGTACATTTTCTACAAACCCGGCCGCTGTGTTTTGCCTCAACAGGAGCAGGCGGGTGGCCCCTCCTCAGTAGGAGCAGGCAGGCGGGTGGCCCCTCCTAAGTAGGAGCAGGTAGGCGGGTGGCCCCTCCTCAGTAGGAGCAGGCAGGCGGGTGGCCCCTCCTCAGGAGGAATAGACAGGCGGGTGACTCCTCCTCAGTAGGAGCAGGAAGGCGGGTGGCCCCTCCTCAGTAGGAGCAGGAAGGCGGGTGGACCCTTCTCAGTAGGAGCAGGCAGGCGGGTGGCCCCTCCTCAGTAGGAGCAGGCAGGCGGGTGGCTCCTCCTCAGTAGGAGCAGGCAGGCGGGTTGCTCCTCCTCAGTAGGAGCAGGCAGGCGGGTGACTCCTCCTCAGTAGGAGCAGGCAGGCGGGTGACTCCTCCTCAGTAGGAGCAGGCAGGCGGGTGGCCCCTCCTCAGTAGGAGCAGGAAGGCGGGTGGACCCTTCTCAGTAGGAGCAGGCAGGCGGGTGGCCCCTCCTCAGTAGGAGCAGGCAGGCGGGTGGCCCCTCCTCAGTAGGAGCAGGCAGGCGGGTGGCCTCTCCTCAGTAGGAGCAGGCAGGCGGGTGACTCCTCCTCAGTAGGAGCAGGCAGGCGGGTGGCTCTTCCTCAGTAGGAGCAGGCAGGCGGGTGGCTCCTCCTCAGTAGGAGTAGGCAGGCGGGTGACTCCTCCTCAGTAGGAGCAGGAAGGCGGGTGGCCCCATCTCAGTAGGAGCAGGCAGACGGGTGGCTCCTCCTCAGTAGGAGTAGGCAGGCGGGTGACTCCTCCTCAGTAGGAGCAGGAAGGCGGGTGGCCCCTCCTCAGTAGGAGCAGGCAGGCGGGTGGCCCCTCCTCAGTAGGAGCAGGCAGGCGGGTGGCTCCTCCTCAGTAGGAGTAGGCAGGTGGGTGGCTCCTCCTCAGTAGGAGTAGACAGGCGGGTGACTCCTCCTCAGTAGGAGCAGGAAGGCGGGTGGCCCCTCCTCAGTAGGAGCAGGAAGGCGGGTGGACCCTCCTCAGTAGGAGCAGGCAGGCAGGTGGCCCCTCCTCAGTAGGAGCAGGCAGGCGGGTGGCTCCTCCTCAGTAGGAGCAGGCAGACGGGTTGCTCCTCCTCAGTAGGAGCAGGCAGGCGGGTGACTCCTCCTCAGTAGGAGCAGGCAGGCGGGTGACTCCTCCTCAGTAGGAGCAGGCAGGTGGGTGGCCCCTCCTCAGTAGGAGCAGGAAGGCGGGTGGACCCTCCTCAGTAGGAGCAGGCAGGCGGGTGGCCCCTCCTCAGTAGGAGCAGGCAGGCGGGTGGCCTCTCCTCAGTAGGAGCAGGCAGGCGGGTGACTCCTCCTCAGTAGGAGCAGGCAGGCGGGAGGCTCCTCCTCAGTAGGAGTAGGCAGGCGGGTGGCCCCTCCTCAGTAGGAGCAGGCAGACGGGTGGCCCCTCCTCAGTAAGAGCAGGCAGGCGGGTGGCCCCTCCTCAGTAGGAGAAGGAAGGCGGGTGGCCCCTCCTCAGAAGGAGCAGGCAAGCGGGTGGCCCCCTCCTCAGTAGAAGCAGGCAGGCGGGTGGCTCCTCCTCAGTAGGAGCAGGCAGGCGGGTGGCTCCTCCTCAGTAGGAGCAGGCAGGCGGGTGGCCCCTCCTCAGTAGGAGCAGGCAGGCGGGTGACTCCTCCTCAGTTGGAGCAGGCAGGCGGGTGGCTCCTCCTCAGTAGGAGCAGGCAGGCGGGTGGCCCCTCCTCAGTAGGAGCAGACAGGCGGGTGGCCCCTCCTCAGTAGGAGCAGGCAGGCGGGTGGCTCCTCCTCAGTAGGAGCAGGCAGGCGGATGGCCCCTCCTCAGTAGGAGCAGGCAGGCGGGTGACTCCTTCTCAGTAGGAGCAGGCAGGCGGGTGGCTCTTCCTCAGTAGGAGCAGGCAGGCGGGTGGCCCCTCCTCAGTAGGAGCAGGCAGGCGGGTGGCCCCTCCTCAGTAGGAGCAGGCAGGCGGGTGGCCCCTCCTCAGTAGGAGCAGGCAGGCGGGTGGCCCCTCCTCAGTAGGAGCAGGCAGGCGGGTGGCTCCTCCTCAGTAGTAGCAGGCAGGTGGGTGGCTCCTCCTCAGTAGAAGCAGGCAGGCGGGTGGCTCCTCCTCAGTAGGAGCAGGCAGGCGGGTGGCTCCTCCTCAGTAGAAGCAGGCAGGCGGGTGGCTCCTCCTCAGTAGGAGCAGGCAGGCGGGTGGCTCCTCCTCAGTAGGAGCAGGCAGGCGGATGGCCCCTCCTCAGTAGGAGCAGGCAGGCGGGTGACTCCTTCTCAGTAGGAGCAGGCAGGCGGGTGGCTCTTCCTCAGTAGGAGCAGGCAGGCGGGTGGCTCCTCCTCAGTAGGAGCAGGCAGGCGGGTGGCTCCTCCTCAGTAGGAGCAGGCAGGCGGGTGGCTCCTCCTCAGTAGGAGCAGGCAGGCGGGTGGCTCCTCCTCAGTAGGAGCAGGCAGGCGGGTGGCTCCTCCTCAGTAGAAGCAGACAGGCGGGTGGCCCCTCCTCAGTAGGAGCAGGCAGGCGGGTGGCTCCTCCTCAGTAGGAGCAGGAAGGAAGGCAGGCAGGAGGGTAGCTCCTCCATCTCCTCACTTCTTGAAGAGTGTCTGGAGAATGGCAATTAATGTGTACCGGCGGACTAAAGAGTCTGAAAGATAATATATCCCTGTCGCTTGGCCAGCCATTGAGTCGGATCTCTGCAGAAACACCGCTGATCCGTATTGAATTGACTAGATGGCCATGGTGGAGTGGAAAGTGGAAACGCCTCGTTCTGCCCAGCTCATCCCTGACAAAATCCCTCTTCCTATATTTTTTGGGACGATAAATCCTCATTAGTTGTCTGCTTGATCTTGTGATTGGGCAGCAGCCTGACCCTGTGATTGGGCAACGGCCCGACCTTGAGATCGGGTAGTAACGTGACCTTGTGACTGAGCAGCCAAGGCTGTGGTACTGACCTTAGTAAGGGAAGGCTCACTCGCCCGTGTGTATGGGAGTCGCTCTGTCTGGCTTGCGTGTCGGATTCCACACTTACATTTCCGGAATGAAGATTTATTCATTTTTACATTTTTTCCGCCCAGCAGATGGTAGCAGCGTAGAATACAGTGCACTCTATTACCTTCTAGCACAACTCTATGTATATCAGTTGCCACACGATCCAAGAAAGGCATTCCCATACTGCATAACCCCAGTCAGTCCCATGTACCTTAGTGCACGCGACTGCAACAGCACAGAGTACAGCATAGTTGATAATGTAGTTAAATAGTATTAGTATTTAAAACTTGAAGGGAATCAGAAGAGGCATTCACAAATCATCATTTGACAACTAATATTCAAATTTCTTCAATAAAAATGATAAATTAGAACATACAAAGCCCATATCTAATTCAAACCTTTCAAAAGAGACCAATATCCTAAAATACACAAAGCCATTAAGCTTGAAACCACTCAGAAGTTATATTAACAAGTTATCAGCATGGAAGACTTGGAGGTAATCAGATGCGACACTCAATTATCACATGAAAAGCAGCATTTCAATTTTTTCCAGTTTCCTTCACACAAGCAAGCTGGGACCTACACAAGATAAAATCAATCTAAACTGTTCTCTTGGGCAAGACTGACCAGTTTTTCAAAAAGTACAGTAATTAAGTTTTATGTAAGCTTAAGTGTACATAATATATAAATTTTTATTGAGGGTCTTGCGAATACACAGATGTTATAAACACATAAAAGAACATTAAGTTAATTTAACATAGAATGACCAAATAAAGTCAAAACAGTGACTTTGTTCTCTGATCATAAGAAAAGTTCTCCAGTTATTTCACAGAAACCATGATAACTTCCACAAGCAAATATCAAGAGATTATTACCTTGGAAAACAACACACCAACACCAACAGTTTAAAACAACACACCAGCACTAACAGTTTAAAACAACACACCAACACTAACAGTTTAAAACAACACATCAGCACTAACAGTTTAAAACAACACACCAACACTAACAATTTAAAACAACACATCAGCACTAACAGTTTAAAACAACACATCAGCACTAACAGTTTAAAACAACACATCAGCACTAACAGTTTAAAACAACATATCAGCACTAACAATTTAAAACAACACACCAACACTAACAGTTTAAAACAACACACCAGCACTAACAGTTTAAAACAACACATCAGCACTAACAGTTTAAAACAACACACCAACACTAACAGTTTAAAACAACACACCAACACTAACAGTTTAAAACAACACACCAACACTAACAATTTAAAACAACACATCAGCACTAACAGTTTAAAACAACATATCAGCACTAACAATTTAAAACAACACTAACACAACACATCAGCACTAACAGTTTAAAACAACACATCAGCACTAACAATTTAAAACAACACATCAGCACTAACAGTTTAAAACAACACATCAGCACTAACAGTTTAAAACAACACATCAGCACTAACAGTTTAAAACAACACACCAGCACTAACAGTTTAAAACAACACACCAACACTAACAATTTAAAACAACACACCAACACACTAAAACAACACACAGCACTAACATTTTTTCAGCAAACAGTTTAAAACAACATATCAGCACTAACAGTTTAAAACAACACACCAACACTAACAATTTAAAACAACACATCAGCACTAACATTTTAAAACAACATATCAGCACTAACAGTTTAAAACAACACACCAACACTAACAGTTTGAAACAACACACCAGCACTAACAGTTTAAAACAACACACCAACACTAACAATTTAAAACAACACATCAGCACTAAAAGTTTAAAACAACACATCAGCACTAACAGTTTAAAACAACATATCAGCACTAACAGTTTAAAACAACATATCAGCACTAACAGTTTAAAACAACACACCAACACTAACAATTTAAAACAACACATCAGCACTAACAGTTTAAAACAACATATCAGCACTAACAATTTAAAACAACACACCAACACTAACAGTTTAAAACAACACACCAACACTAACAGTTTAAAACAACATATCAGCACTAACAATTTAAAACAACACACCAACACTAACAGTTTAAAACAACACATCAGCACTAACAGTTTAAAACAACACATCAGCACTAACAGTTTAAAACAACATATCAGCACTAACAATTTAAAACAACACACCAACACTAACAGTTTAAAACAACACACCAGCACTAACAGTTTAAAACAACACACCAACACTAACAGTTTAAAACAACACATCAGCACTAACAGTTTAAAACAACACACCAGCACTAACAGTTTAAAACAACACACCAGCACTAACAGTTTAAAACAACACATCAGCACTAACAGTTTAAAACAACACACCAGCACTAACAGTTTAAAACAACACACCAGCACTAACAGTTTAAAACAACACATCAGCACTAACAGTTTAAAACAACACACCAGCACTAACAGTTTAAAACAACACACCAGCACTAACAGTTTAAAACAACACACCAGCACTAACAGTTTAAAACAACACATCAGCAATAACAGTTTAAAACAACACACCAGCACTAACAGTTTAAAACAACACACCAGCACTAACAGTTTAAAACAACACACCAGCACTAACAGTTTAAAACAACACATCAGCAATAACAGTTTACAACTGACCATAAGAAGCATTTTCCAGTTATCGTACAGAATCCAACCAAATTTGTGGCTAAACAGCCTAAACCCGTGAAACATTCCATCCACATCATACGAAAGAGCTAAACTCGTATGGGTCATATATCGCCCGTGGAATGGGAAGCACTCATACTAGATCTAAGCAATGAAAAGATAACTCCAGTTCCTTGGATCAAGAGCCTCTCACCAGTATTAAGACAAGGGATTAAAAGTTGCAAAAATGTCATCAACACACTTCATTAAATATATCAATCTTCTTTAAAGTAAGATCCATCAAGGGAGGTTCCTTGACACTGGTGAGGGGCTCCTGATCTAGGGAATTGGATCTGTGCCCCAATCCTCTCGATTAAGCCTAAATGCCTTCCATATCCCCCCACCACATGTCGTGGAGGTTCGAAAGGAGATATGATGGTTGAAGATAAACACACTTGTTGGATGGTAACACTATATATTGTCAGACTGTGGTAAGGGAAGCTCAGCCTGCCATGTTGCTGCCTGGTAGGTCTAAGCATGGACTGAGAGCGAGGTAGCGCATCCCACTCACTCATGCCGCATCCCGTGACGTCATACAGTCACTAGGCCCAGTAAGGGATCGTCTATATAAAACATATGGATGGTACTATGATACTCAGATAAGCTATACAACACACGTAAGGGGATGAGCAACTATGCTGACAGCTCGGTCATGTTACGTATGTCATCTCGACATACACTACTATGCTACAGGCTGAACAGGCAGGTGGTTCTGGGCTGATTCTATACAATAACAAAGACATATGTATCTTAGAACCAATGGATGGTATCATAATGGGGTTTAACGTAATGGGTGTTAACATAATGAGTTTTAACGTAATGCATTAAGACTTATAAGAACAAATCATTGTACAATAAGGATGGAATTGATCGATCGATCTGTATTCATGCACTCAACGGATTCTGAGGAAGAATAATTATATATACAAGGTGAAAGTAACAGCAAAGGCAAATCTGGTGCACTCAGATCATTACTGTTAAATTTTCAGAATTCGGAGGGAACATGACCACAAAAAATTTCTGAAAAACTGATCAGCTAATAACAAGACACACAGATGACAATTTCATTCATCTCGGACATCTAATTATACAGGCTGTTTACATTTAAACCCAATTCTGCGAGGGTAAGGTTTACATATGCAGAATGGTTATCATCTTTGGGTGGATCGAACTCTTCTGCGATGGCTAACACATGCCTTGACTGAGGACAATCTGAACGAGTATCTACAAAAGATACAGCTACATTCACTAGTGACTGTGGAATTACTAACTCTTCTGCTAGGAGTACTCAACTCGGCTGTTCGATACAGTAATTCTTGGCTCATTACAAAGTCACTAATGGGTACTGGTGGCTTCACAGTCAGAATAAGATCTTCCTGGAGCAGGAATCGAATCACACCAGACCGCAAGGGATCGGTTCTTTCTTACTGGAGGAATGAACAAACTCGATGGAGTGGATGACTCTCCAAGTTTATATTTTGAGGTGAAAGGCAGGTGATTTTCTTAGCCAAACACTTTTTAAACTTATAATAAATATTCACTGAGTAAGCTATTGATATGCATGAGACAGCCATGCAAGAGGTTCCCATTACATCAGGAGAGACTGGCCACCTCGTCAATCATTGGAGCCTGGGATGAAAAATGTTCAACATCCACCTCTCATTGAACCAAACAAAATTTTGCTACCACCACTACATACAAAACTGGGGCTCATGAAAAACTTTGTAAAAGCTGTGGACAAATCCGGTCATGGATTCAAGTATTTAACATCAAAATTCCCCTCACTGAGCGACGCTAAGATAAGAGACGGAGTCTTCAGATTCGAGAGCTTCTTAAAGATGGTGACTTTGAATTAGACCTTCATGGGGAGGAGAAAGCTGCTTGGGAAGCATTCAAGTTAGTGGCAAAGGGATTTCTCGGAAACAGAAGGGAAGGCAACTATGAAGAATTGGTGGAGAACCTCATCAAGGCTTACAAGAACATGGGATGTAACATGTTACTTAAAATACACTTTTTGGACTCACATTTAGACTTTCCAGCGAACTGTGAGGTAGTTAGTGACGAACACGGTGAAAGGTTTCACCAGGATATTTCAATCATGGAAAAATGGTACCAGGGCAAATGGGGCACAAGAATACTTGCGGACTGATGCTGGACATTGGCAAGAGATGATTCTTCGGCCCACTATAAGCGTCAAGCAAAAAGGCAGAGTAGGTACATACTGACACATATTGTACGTTATAATAAAATAATCAAATATTACTTGTCTCGTATCTGTAAACCAACAACCAATAAGCATTTTTCAAGGTGATATTTGGATTCAGGACATGAAAATACATAAGAATCAACTAATCTCATTTAAGAAGCATACAACTTTTCAAAAATTGTTGACCAGTGATTTACTAGGTAGGATACACCAGTGTTAAAATGTTGAAGGTGATCAGAAGAGACTGTCTCCACCTGTCACACGGAAACACAATTTGGTAATGAGCTGCGTAGCGTCGTACACAGGTCATCCATGCATGGATATACTCCGGGAATCGTGTCTAAAATACATTACACAAACTTTGAAAACTTGAAGCCGATCCAATAAAACGTTCTTGAATAATAAACGAAAATTTGTGAGAAAGGAAACGAAGATGTTGCTGAGAATGTTCTGAAGAATAGAAAAGTCTTCCCTCGTTAAATTTTAAAAAACCATAAAATCACATATTAAAACAACATAAAACCGCAGATTTTATTCTTTTCCAGTTTATTTTTCTCATTTACAATCTATTTAAAATTCTCAACAATCCTGTAAGAAAGAAAATATTTTATTTTAAATTTTTAAAAGAAATCTTGTTTGATAAAATTGAAAAAAAAAAAATTGGTAAATCAGCATCCACACTGCCCAAAAATAATAAACACATAAATCCTATTAATATAAACCAGTAATTAGGGTTTGAATCGGTTTAGAAGAGGCATTCTCTTGTTATTACATGTGTGGAAAATTACATTTATCTGAATGTATCATTATGTACATAACAGTAAATGAATAAGATAATATATACAGTATTTTCCACAACATGGGGATCAACTGACTTTGTAAAACTGCCAAGTTTGCACATTTGAGAGTTAACAAGTTGTGTTTTAGTGAAGACCATCAATTGTAAAAGTTTGAAACCGACCACAAAAGGCGTTCTTCAGTAATTAATATGATTCCAACAATTAAATTTTTTTTTTTTTAATATTTCAGTAAAATTCAAAAAATTCTCCTACTGGTACTACTAAACTTGCGGGTTATCATCCGTCTTATAAATACATCGTCAATAATATTTTGAAGCCGACCGGAAGAAGCATTCTTTAGTGACTGAATAAAAAATAAATATACCCAATAACAGAATGAGCTTTGTGTTCAGGAAAACACAACAGTGATGAAAACTGAAGCCGATCGGACGAGTCATTCGCCAGTTATGGCGCGGATTCTAACCATTTTAAGCAGTTTTTATACTATTATGCTTGATCAACACATTTGCCAGCACATAAACCAAATTTAACAGGTACTATCCTGCCCCTAAGATACATCAACCATTATATACTGAAGACATACAGAAGAAGTCAACTGAAAATTATTTAACGTGATTTAACGGGAAAAATACCATATTATTTTACACATAAAATGATCAAGTGTGCAGTAAGACTCTCGACTCTCACTCTCCACCGTCCTCAGGTTAACAGGTAACTTTTGGAACGTTTGAAGCTCTTCCACTGACTGACGATTTTGGAAGTTATCCCGGCCATTCCAGGATGCTGGGAATGAATTCAAAAACTTTGGTTGTAGGTCACGTGAACATACCAATTGTTCCAAGAGTCTGGTCCTAGCTACCGCACACAATAGCTGAAAAATTGAAGCCGATTGGATGAAGCATTCTCGAGTTATGTGCGAAATAAAAGCTGAAAGAAGAAAAAGTATCAGACAACCTATTAAAAGTCCCCCGTGTTTGATACTTAATAACCACAAGAACAACGAAGAGAACAACAACAACAACTACGAGTACCACTACATCAACAACAACAAGCAAACTAATTACATTACATCTGTCAGACACAGCAACATCTTGGGATCTTGATTTCAAGTAACCTAACCCATCTTAACCTAACACAACCTAACAAAACTTTACATAACCTAACTCAACCTAACTTAGAAATGGGCTTAAAACCCTATGTGAAAGTGTGACGTAGATATTAGAAGGACTGGTTGAATATATGTCCTTATAATAATAATAATAATAATAATAATAATAATAATAATAATAATAATAATAATAATAATAATAATAATAATAATAATAATAATAATAATAATAATAATAATAATCTTTACTTCTACAAGTACATGATAACTTATACAGACCATCAATGACATACTGTATAGAAAGCCCTTTTATGCAGAGCATTTCGGGCAAATTAGGCTAATTTTGTCCTCAGGATGCGATCCACACTAGTCGGCTAACACCCAGGTACTTATTTACTGCTAGAAGAACAGGGCCAGCACGTGTCCCTGCTCGAACCACGGACCTCAGTGTGTGAGCTGAGTGCGCTACCAACCGAGCTACGGTGTATTTTGATAAGGACCTACCTTGTATGGGCCAGTAGGCCTGCTGCAGTGTTCCTCCATTCTTATGTTGTTATGTTGATTCAGGGAATTGTTCAATGCTTGCCTAACCTACAGGCATGACTTACACTGGTGTATTTTACCACTAGTGACTCTGCCTCCTGCTGCTTCAACTCACCTGACTGCAGTATATAAGCAGTCAGGTGAGTGTATAAGCTGCACATTTCTCAAGATTGATGGACTGAACACATCGACTCCAGACTGAGGGACTGATTCCCCTCCGCCATTCTTCTCTGTACTGGAGTGACGAAGCCATTGACTGGAGAACAGTTTCAAAAATAAAGATTTCCAACTGTTGCACAAGTGTCTCATTCTTTAACAACAAGCAACATAGGACTGCTGAGTCGGTCCTCTCTCTCTCTCTCTCTCTCTCTCTCTTCCAGTAACTCACCACCGCGTCCCCCGCTTTGCTATCTTACCCTATAATTACCAGTAAATATTCTCTTCTCTTTTTCTCTCTCTCTCTCTCTCTCTCTACACACACACACACAGAATAAGGTCTCCTCCTGTGTGCTACTGTATGTTAAACGTTTACTGGATAAAGTACTCAAACAGTGCACCTTCAGAGTGTCAGTGTAAACTAACGTTAGTAGCTCTCCACACTAAATGAACCAGAAAGATAACAATGTTTACTAACGAAGGATATAATAATGTTATGACGCTGATGACATTACCTAAGCAAGAAAGATATCATTTCAAGATATCATTGAAAGAGAGCACTGAAAACTATTACTGAAAGAGATCAGTGAAAATAATCAGTGAAAAATATCAATGAAAATAATGTTAGCTAACAGGAGTTCTTAGCTAACTAGAAATAACAGTGTTAGTCAACTACAGATAACAATGTTAGTTAACTAGAGATAATGTTAGTTAACTAGATATAATGTTAGCTAATTAGAAATAATGTTAGCTAACGAGAGACAATGTTAGCTAACGAGAGATAATATTAGCTAACTAGAGATAATGTTAGCTAACTAGAGATAATGTTAGCTAATGAGAGATTATGTTAGCTAACGAGAGATAATGTTAGCTAACTAGAGATAATGTTAGCTAACCAAATATAACAATGTTAGTTAATGAGAGAGAGATTAGCTAACAAAAGGTAACAGCGTTAGCTAACGCTATAGCGCTGTTACAACATATATTGGCGGGGAAGCGGTAAATCAGTAAGGGTTATGCAGCGCCTCCAGAACGGGAGGTAATGAAGATTAACCCAAGGAAGGAGAGGGTAGCTACACTTCCTTGGATCAAAAGCCCTTCACAAGCATCAATGAACCCCACCTCTTTGAAGGGACTGATGATCCTAACTCAACGAAAGCGACAGATATTCAGAAAAAACCATACCCCCGGCCGGGATTGAACCCGCGGTCATAGAGTCTCAAAACTCCAGCCCGTCGCGTTAGCTAACGCGACGGGCTGGAGTTTTGAGACTCTATGACCGCGGGTTCAATCCCGGCCGGGGGTATGGTTTATTTGCAATCGTGTCATTACGATTTCTTAAGTCATATTCAGAAAATAATAGTGACAGCAGAGACACACGTGAGAACTGAGGGAAGAGGAAGAGGTGGGAGGAAGAGGAGGGAAGAGGAAAGAAGAGGAAGAGAGGTTATGAGAGAAAGACGTATATGAGAAAAAGGTGAGGAGAGGAACACCAGCAGGTAGACCGTATTAAGTCAAGTAATAATAAGACCGTAATAAGACTCAGTGCTGACTAGAGTACCACTGTCACTCTCAGTGTTGACAAGAGTACCACTATTACTCACACCAGTGTCACTCTCAGTGCTGACAAGAGTACCACTGTCACTCACACCAGTGTCACTCTCAGTGCTGACAAGAGTACCACTGTCACTCACACCAGTGCCACTCTCAGTGTTGACAAGAGAACCACTGTCACATTCAGTGCTGACAAGAGTACCACTGTCATTCTCAGTGTTGACAAGAGTTCCACTGTCACTCACACCAGTGTTACTCTCAGTGTTGACAAGAGTACCACTGTCACACTCAGTGCTGACAAGAGTACCACTGTCACTCACACCAGTGCTACTCTCAGTGCTGACAAGAGTACCACTGTCACTCTCAGTGTTGACAAGAGTACCACTGTCAGACTCAGTGCTGACAAGAGTGCCAGTGTCACTCTCAGTGTTGACAAGAGTACCACTGTCACACTCAGTATTGACAAGAATACCACTGTCCCACTCAGTGCTGACAAGAGTACCAATGTCACTCTCAGTGTTGACAAGAGTTCCACTGTCACTCACACCAGTTTCACTCTGTGCTGACAAGAGTACCACTGTCACTCTCATTGTTGACAAGAGTGCCAGTGTCACTCTCAGTGTTGACAAGAGTACCACTGTCACACTCAGTATTGACAAGAATACCACTGTCCCACTCAGTGCTGACAAGAGTACCAATGTCACTCTCAGTGTTGACAAGAGTTCCACTGTCACTCACACCAGTTTCACTCTGTGCTGACAAGAGTACCACTGTCACTCTCATTGTTGACAAGAGTGCCACTGTCATACTCAGTGTTGACAAGAATACCACCATCACACTCAGTGTTGACAAGAGTACCAATGTCATTCTCAGTGTTGACAAGAGTTCCACTGTCACTCACACCAGTTTCACTCTCATTGCTGACAAGAGTACCACTGTCACTCTCAGTGTTGACAAGAACACCACTGTCACTCACACCAGTGCCACTCTCAGTGCTGACAAGATTACCACTGTCACTCTCAGTGTTGAGAAGAGCACCACTGTCACTCTCAGTGTTGACAAGAGCACCACTGTCACTCTCACTGCTGACAAGAGTACTACTGTCACTCACACCAGTATCACTCTCAATGCTGACAAGAGTACCACTGTCACTCATACCAGTGTCACTGTCAGTGTTGACAAGAGTACCACGGTCACACTCAGTGCTGACAAGAGCACCACTGTCCTTCTCAGTGTTGACAAGAGTTCTACTGTCACTCACACCAGTGTCACTCTCAGTGCTGACAAGAGTACCACTGTCACTGTCAGTGTAGACAAGAGTACCACTGTAACCCACGCCAGTGTCACTCTCAGTGTTGACAAGAGTACCACTGTCACTCATACCAGTGTCACTCTCAGTGTTGACAAGAGTACCACTGTCACTCATACCAGTGTCACTCTTAGTGTTGACAAGAGTACCACTGTCACTCTCACCAGTGTCACTCTCAGTGTTGACAAGAGTACCACTGTCACTCACACCAGTGTCACTCTTAGTGTTGACAAGAGAACCACTGTCACTCTCAATGTTGACAAAATTACCACGGTCACTCACACCAGTGTCACTCTCAGTGATGACAAGAGTACCCCTGTCACTCTCAGTGTTGACAAGAGAACCACTGTCACTCACACCAATGTCACTCTCAGTGTTGGCAAGAGTACCACTGTCACTCACACCAATGTCACTCTCAGTGTTGAGAAGAGTGCCACTGTCACTCACATCAGTGTCACTCTCAGTGCTGACAAGAGTACCACTGTCACTCACACCAATGTCACTCTCAGTGCTGACAAGAGTACCACTGTCACTCACACCAGCGTCACTCTCAGTGCTGATAAGAGTACTACTGTCACTCACAGTGTTGACAAGAGTACCACTGTCACCAACACCAGTGTCACTCTCAGTGTTGACAAGAGTACCACTGTCACTCTCAAGCATTCGCAAGAGTACTACTGTCACTCTCACCAGTGTCATTCTCAGTGCTGACAAGAGTACCACTATCACTCACACCAGTGTCACTGTCAGTGCTGACAAGAGTACCACTGTCACTCTCAGTGATGACAAGAGTACAACTGTCACTCTCAGTGTTGACAAGAGTACTGCTGTCACTCACACATGTGTCACTCTCAGTATTGACGAGAGTACCACTGTCACTCACGCCAGTGTCGCTCTCAGTGCTGACAAGAGTACCACTGTCACTGTCAGTGTTGGCAAGAGTACCACTGTCACTGTCAGTGTTGGCTAGAGTACCACTGTCACTCTCAGTGTTGACAAGAATATCACTGTCCCTCTCAATGTTGATAAGAGCACCACTGTCACTCACACCAGTGCCACTCTCAGTGCTGACAAGAGTACCAGTGTCACTCTCAGTGTTGACAAGAATACCACTGCTACTCAGTCTTGTCACTCTCAGTGTTGACAGGAGTACTACTATTACCCACAGTGGTGTCACACTGTTGACAAAAGTACCACTGCTACTCAGTCTTGTCACTCTCAGTGTTGACAGGAGTACTACTATCACCTACAGTGGTGTCACACTGTTGACAAGAGTACCACTGTCGCTCGGTCTTGTCACTCTCAATGTTGACCAGAGTTACACTATAACCCACAGTTGTGTCACAATGTTGACAAGAGTACCACTGTCACTCAGTCTTGTCATTCTCAGAGTTGACAGGAGTACTGCTATCACCCACAGTGGTGTCACAGTGTTGACAAGAGTACCACTCTTGTCACTCACTCACCAAAACACTTACCAACAAGAGTGGATACACACTCTGGAAACAAGATTACCACACCACTACTAAACACGAGGAGAATGTAAACCTCTTAAGACAAAGCACGAACTTGCTTCTTGTAAGACAGGTGTGTGATCCAGGAAGCTTACTGGAAGACAGGTGTGTGATCCAGGAAGCTTACTGGAAGACAGGTGTGTGATCCAGGAAGCTTACTGGAAGACAGGTGTGTGATCCAGGAAGCTTAATGGAAGACAGGTGTGTGATCCAGGAATCTTACTGGAATACAGGTGTGTGATCCAGGAAGCTTACTGGAAGACAGGTGTGTGATCCAGGAAGCTTACTGGAAGACAGGTGTGTGATCCAGGAAGCTTACTGGAAGACAGGTGTGTGATCCAGGAATCTTACTGGAAGACAGGTGTGTGATCCAGGAAGCTTACTGGAAGACAGGTGTGTGATCCAGGAAGCTTACTGGAAGACAGGTGTGTGATCCAGGAAGCTTACTGGAAGACAGGTGTGTGATCTAGGAAGCTTACTGGAAGACAGGTGTGTGATCCAGGAAGCTTACTGGAAGACAGGTGTGTGATCCAGGAAGCTTACTGGAAGACAGGTGTGTGATCCAGGAAGCTTACTGGAAGACAGGTGTGTGATCCAGGAAGCTTACTGGAAGACAGGTGTGTGATCCAGGAAGCTTACTGGAAGACAGGTGTGTGATCCAGGAAGCTTACTGGAAGACAAGTGTGTGATCCAGGAAGCTTACTGGAAGACAGGTGTGTGATCCAGGAAGCTTACTGGAAAACAGGTGTGTGATCCAGGAATCTTACTGGAAGACAGGTGTGTGGTCCAGGAATCTTACTGGAAGACAGGTGTGTGATCCAGGAAGCTTACTGGAAGACAGGTGTGTGATCCAGGAAGCTTACTGGAAGACAGGTGTGTGATCCAGGAAGCTTACTGGAAGACAGGTGTGTGATCCAGGAAGCTTACTGGAAGACAGGTGTGTGATCCAGGAAGCTTACTGGAAGACAGGTGTGTGATCCAGGAAGCTTACTGGAAGACAGGTGTGTGATCCAGGAAGCTTACTGGAAGACAAGTGTGTGATCCAGGAAGCTTACTGGAAGACAGGTGTGTGATCCAGGAAGCTTACTGGAAGACAGGTGTGTGATCCAGGAATCTTACTGGAAGACAGGTGTGTGATCCAGGAATCTTACTGGAAGACAGGTGTGTGATCCAGGAAGCTTACTGGAAGACAGGTGTGTGATCCAGGAAGCTTACTGGAAGACAAGTGTGTGATCCAGGAAGCTTACTGGAAGACAGGTGTGTGATCCAGGAAGCTTACTGGAAGACAGGTGTGTGATCCAGGAAGCTTACTGGAAGACAGGTGTGTGATCCAGGAAGCTTACTGGAAGACAGGTGTGTGATCCAGGAAGCTTACTGGAAGACAGGTGTGTGATCCAGGAAGCTTAATGGAAGACAGGTGTGTGATCCAGGAATCATACTGGAAGACAGGTGTGTGATCCAGGAAGCTTACTGGAAGACAGGTGTGTGATCCAGGAAGCTTACTGGAAGACAGGTGTGTGATCCAGGAAGCTTACTGGAAGACAGGTGTGTGATCCAGGAAGCTTAATGGAAGACAGGTGTGTGATCCAGGAAGCTTACTGGAAGACAGGTGTGTGATCCAGGAAGCTTACTGGAAGACAGGTGTGTGATCCAGGAAGCTTAATGGAAGACAGGTGTGTGATCCAGGAAGCTTAATGGAAGACAGGTGTGTGATCCAGGAATCTTACTGGAAGACAGGTGTGTGATCCAGGAAGCTTACTGGAAGACAGGTGTGTGATCCAGGAAGCTTACTGGAAGACAGGTGTGTGATCCAGGAAGCTTACTGGAAGACAGGTGTGTGATCCAGGAAGCTTATTGGAAGACAGGTGTGTGATCCAGGAAGCTTACTGGAAGACAGGTGTGTGATCCAGGAAGCTTACTGGAAGACAGGTGTGTGATCCAGGAAGCTTAATGGAAGACAGGTGTGTGATCCAGGAAGCTTAATGGAAGACAGGTGTGTGATCCAGGAATCTTACTGGAAGACAGGTGTGTGATCCAGGAAGCATACTGGAAGACAGGTGTGTGATCCAGGAAGCTTAATTGAAGACAGGTGTGTGATCCAGGAAGCTTACTGGAAGACAGGTGTGTGATCCAGGAAGCTTACTGGAAGATTGGCGTATGTTCCAAGAAGCTTATTGTAAGACAGGTGTGTGTTCCAAGAAGCTTATTGTAAGACAGGTGTGTGTTCCAAGAAGCTTATTGTAAGACAGGTGTGTGTTCCAAGAAACTTCTTATAAGACAGGTGTGTGATGTAAGAAACTTCTTACAAGATGTGTGATCCAAGAAGCTTGATGAAAGAAGTATGTAAGAAGGAGAGTGAGGGAATACGAGTTTGGCAACTTTACAAAACTAATTGAAGAAGTGATGAAGATAATGTTCAAAGAATAAAAACAGAAAACTTGAAGGAAGGACGGAAGGAAGGAAGGAAGGAAGGAAGGAAGGAAGGAAGGAAGGAAGGAAGGAAGGAAGGAAGGAAGGAAGGAAGGAAGGAAGGAAGGAAGGGACTAACAAAAACTGACACAGAAGGAATTAATGCTATGATTAAAGGATAGGATCAAGGTAAATCAAATTAGAGAGAACACAGGAATAAAATACAAAGGAATAATGAAGCAAGTGGTTCATTAATCTGCTTCCCTTTTTCTTTCTCTCTCTCTCTCTCTCTCTCTCTCTCTCTCTCTCTCTCTCTCTCTCTCTCTCTCTCTCTCTCTCTCTCTCTCTCTCTCTCTCTCTCTCTCTCTCTTTCTTTCTGTCTCTCATGCAAATTGATATCGCAAATAGAGATAGAGTGAATTAAGAGGACGAGGGAGATGGGTGGAAGGTGAAGACATAAGTCATTTGGTAGAGGTTAAAAAGTGGGATGACTTAGACAAAGACGTAGTTGAGGTAACCTTAATACCTTGCTTCAAAAATAAATACATGGCCCAAGAGCCCAGCAATTATTATTTTGATAAAAAAATCTAGAATACTGAGTCAGGACTTTAGGGTCGACCCCTGTAAACACAAATCAGTTAGTACACACACACACACAAATACAAACACAAACACAAACACTCACACACACACACACACACACACACACACACACACACACACACACACACACACACACACACACACACACACACATACACACACAAGACCAATATTGTCTCACGACCTCCTGTGTCTAAACCTACTTCTTTCCATTCTTGCTCACTGCTCCAATATTGTTACACGAGCGTCAACATGGCGTTCTCCACTCCCTCCAGCACTCTGCCACACTTACTCCATGCGCCAATATAGCCTAAACAACCTTCAAATTGGCAGTCGAGTTTATTAAAGAAGCAAGAGAAGTGGCAGAAGAAAGTGGGTCTGGAGGTAAACAAAGATGGCGGCGGAGGATATGACGTCACGTGATGGCGACGGATATGACATCACACGAATGGCAACATATATGACCTCACATATAATAGGTAGCCTGTAGCTTATTGGTAGCGTCATTAGGTTATAAACGAAGGGCCCGGGTTCAATCAGGGGCGAGTGGGGACGATGCTCAAATCTAACACCTGCTGTCGCTGGTCACCTAATAGTAAGCATATTATTGTAATTATTAGTTCCACGGGGAAGCTCTCAACTCATAAGGGCCATACAGTGCCTTGGGGAATGGAAGGTAATCAGGTTTGATCCGAGGAAGGGGATGGTAGTAGTAGTAACATCACAAGTGTAAAAGAGATCAATCTCTTGCTTTCTACCTCTCGGCTTCCCTGTCTCCCCTGCCCTCCGTAATTCCTTCTCACCTTTTTCTTTTCTCTCTCTCTCTCTCTCTCTCTCTCTCTCTCTCTCTCTCTCTCTCTCTCTCTCTCTCTCTCTCTCTCTCTCTCTCTTTACTCCACCTTCTCTCTTTTCTTCATTTCTTCCTGTTGTTTTCTTTCTTATCCTTCACCTTTCTATTCATTAATTCCTCCCTCATACACTCCTCTCTCATCCTCTTCCTTCCTCCCGTCTCCCTCTTCTTCCCTTCCTTCTCCCCCTCTCCATTCTCTTGCATTCGTTCCCTCCCCTACCCCCCTTCACTCTCCTTTCCTCTCCCTCCCTCTCTTCTCTCCTTCCTTGTCCTTCACTCTCCCTCCGTCTCCTTCCCTCTCCGTCCCTCTCCTCTCTCCTTCCCTCTTCTTTACTTTCCCTCCCTTTCCTTCCCTCTCCTTCTCTCTCCCTCTCGTTCACTCTCCTTCTCTCACCTTCCCTCTCCCTCCCTCTCCTTCTCTCTCCCTCTCCTTCACTCTCCTTCTCTCTCCTTCCCTCTCCCTCCCTCTCCTTCACTCTCCTCTCTCCCTCCCTCTCCTTCTCTCTCCTTCCCTTCACTCTCCCTCCCTCTCCTTCTCTCTCCTTCACTCTCCTTCCCTCTCCTTCTCTCTCCTTCCCTTCACTCTCCCTCCCTCTCCTTCTCTCTCCTTCCCTTCACTCTCCCTCCCTCTCCTTTCCTCTCCCTCAATCTCCTTCCTTCACTCTCCCTCTCCTTCTCTCCCTTTCCTTCCCTCTCCTTCCCTCTCCTCTTTCCTTCCTTCTCCCTTCATTTCCTTCCCTCTTTCTCCATCTCCTTCTCCTTCCCTCCCTCTCCTTCCTTCATTCTCCCTCCCTCTCCTTCTCTCCCTTTCACTCTCCTTCTCTCTCCCTCCCTCCCCTTCTCTCTCCCTTCCTCTCCTTTACTCTCCCTCCCTCTCCTTCACTCTCCCTCCCTCTTCTTCCCTCTCCCTCTTCTTTACTCTCCCTCCCTCCCCTTCGTTCTTCCTTCCTCTCCTTTCCTCTCCTACCCTCTCCCTCCCTCTCATTCCTCTCACAGCCTCTCAACTTCATACACGTTATTTCACTTTTTATTTTTCTTGAATATGTAATTTTTCTCTTACTCTCTTCTATCCTTGTCTGACAAAACTTAGCAAGACTCGTGACTGAAGTCCTCCTCCAGCCTGGCAGGAGGAGGAGCTGCACCTGCAGCAGCAGGGAAGTCCTCCTCCAGCCTGGCAGGAGGAGGAGCTGCAGCTGCAGCAGCAGGGAAGTCCTCCTCCAGCCTGGCAGGAGGAGGAGCTGCAGCTGCAGCAGCAGGGAAGTCCTCCTCCAGCCTGGCAGGAGGAGGAGCTGCAGCTGCAGCGGCAGGGAAGTCCTCCTCCAGCCTGGCAGGAGGAGGAGCTGCACCTGCAGCAGCAGGGAAGTCCTCCTCCAGCCTGGCAGGAGGAGGAGCTGCAGCTGCAGCAGCAGGGAAGTCCTTCTCCAGCCTGGCAGGAGGAGGAGCTGCAGCTGCAGCAGCAGGGAAGTCCTCCTCCAGCCTGGCAGGAGGAGGAGCTGCAGCTGCAGCAGCAGGGAAGTCCTTCTCCAGCCTGGCAGGAGGAGGAGCTGCAGCTGCAGCAGCAGGGAAATCCTCCTCCAGCCTGGCAGGAGGAGGAGCTGCAGCTGCAGCAGCAGGGAAGTCCTCCTCCAGCCTGGCAGGAGAAGGAGCTGCAGCTGCAGCAGCAGGGAAGTCCTCTTCCAGCCTGGCAGGAGGAGGAGCTGCACCTGCAGCAGCAGGGAAGTCCTCCTCCAGCCTGGCAGGAGAAGGAGCTGCACCTGCAGCAGCAGGAAAGTCCTCCTCCAGCCTGGCAGGAGGAGGAGCTGCACCTGCAGCAGCAGGGAAGTCCTCCTCCAGCCTGGTAGGAGGAGGAGCTGCACCTACAGCAGCAGGGAAGTCCTCCTCCAGCCTGGCAGGAGGAGGAGCTACAGCTGCAGCAGCAGGGAAGTCCTCCTCCAGCCTGGCAGGAGGAGGAGCTACAGCTGCAGCAGCAGGGAAGTCCTTCTCCAGCCTGGCAGAAGGAGGAGCTGCAGCTGCAGCAGCAGGGAAGTCCTCCTCCAGCCTGCCAGGAGGAGGAGCTGCAGCTGCAGCAGCAGGGAAGTCCTTCTCCAGCCTGGCAGGAGGAGGAGCTGCAGCTGCAGCAGCAGGGAAATCCTCCTCCAGCCTGGCAGGAGGAGGAGCTGCAGCTGCAGCAGCAGGGAAGTCCTCCTCCAGCCTGGCAGGAGGAGGAGCTGCAGCTGCAGCAGCAGGGAAGTCCTCCTCCAGCCTGGCAGGAGGAGGAGCTGCACCTGCAGCAGCAGGGAAGTCCTCCTCCAGCCTGGCAGGAGAAGGAGCTGCACCTGCAGCAGCAGGAAAGTCCTCCTCCAGCCTGGCAGGAGGAGGAGCTGCACCTGCAGCAGCAGGGAAGTCCTCCTCCAGTCTGGTAGGAGGAGGAGCTGCACCTACAGCAGCAGGGAAGTCCTCCTCCAGCCTGGCAGGAGGAGGAGCTACAGCTGCAGCAGCAGGGAAGTCCTTCTCCAGCCTGGCAGAAGGAGGAGCTGCAGCTGCAGCAGCAGGGAAGTCCTCCTCCAGCCTGCCAGGAGGAGGAGCTGCACCTGCAGCAGCAGGGAAGTCCTCCTCCAGCCTGGCAGGAGGAGGAGCTGCACCTGCAGCAGCAGGGAAGTCCTCCTCCAGCCTGGCAGGAGAAGGAGCTGCAGCTGCAGCAGCAGGGAAGTCCTCCTCCAGCCTGGCAGGAGGAGGAGCTGCAGCTGCAGCAGCAGGGAAGTCCTCCTCCAGCCTGGCAGGAGGAGGAGCTGCAGCTGCAGCAGCAGGGAAGTCCTCCTCCAGCCTGGCAGGAGGAGGAGCTACACCTGCAGCAGCAGGGAAGTCCTCCTTCAGCCTGGCAGGAGGAGGAGCTGCAGCTGCAGCAGCAGGGAAGTCCTCCTCCAGCCTGGCAGGAGGAGGAGCTGCAGCTGCAGCAGCAGGGAAGTCCTCCTCCAGCCTGGCAGGAGGAGGAGCTGCACCTGCAGCAGCAGGGAAGTCCTCCTCCAGCCTGGCAGGAGAAGGAGCTGCACCTGCAGCAGCAGGAAAGTCCTCCTCCAGCCTGACAGGAGGAGGAGCTGCACCTGCAGCAGCAGGGAAGTCCTCCTCCAGCCTGGTAGGAGGAGGAGCTGCACCTGCAGCAGCAGGGAAGTCCTCCTCCAGCCTGGTAGGAGGAGGAGCTGCACCTGCAGCAGCAGGGAAGTCCTCCTCCAGCCTGGCAGGAGGAGGAGCTACAGCTGCAGCAGCAGGGAAGTCCTTCTCCAGCCTGGCAGAAGGAGGAGCTGCAGCTGCAGCAGCAGGAAAGTCCTCCTCCAGCCTGGCAGGAGGAGGAGCTGCACCTGCAGCAGCAGGGAAGTCCTCCTCCAGCCTGGCAGGAGGAGGAGCTGCACCTGTAGCAGTAGGGAAGTCCTCCTCCAGCCTGGCAGGAGGAGGAGCTGCACCTGCAGCAGCAGGGAAGTCCTCCTCCAGCCTGGCAGGAGGAGGAGCTGCACCTGTAGCAGTAGGGAAGTCCTCCTCCAGCCTGGCAGGAGGAGGAGCTGCACCTGCAGCAGCAGGGAAGTCCTCCTCCAGCCTGGCAGGAGGAGGAACTGCACCTGCAGCAGCAGGGAAGTCCTCCTCCAGCCTGGCAGGAGGAGGAGCTGCAGCTGCAGCAGCAGGGAAGTCCTCCTCCAGCCTGGCAGGAGGAGGAGCTGCAGCTGCAGCAGCAGGGAAGTCCTCCTCCAGCCTGGCAGGAGGAGGAGCTACACCTGCAGCAGCAGGGAAGTCCTCCTCCAGCCTGGCAGGAGGAGGAGCTGCAGCTGCAGCAGCAGGGAAGTCCTCCTCCAGCCTGGCAGGAGGAGGAGCTGCACCTGCAGCAGCAGGGAAGTCCTCCTCCAGCCTGGCAGGAGAAGGAGCTGCACCTGCAGCAGCAGGAAAGTCCTCCTCCAGCCTGACAGGAGTAGGAGCTGCACCTGCAGCAGCAGGGAAGTCCTCCTCCAGCCTGGTAGGAGGAGGAGCTGCACCTGCAGCAGCAGGGAAGTCCTCCTCCAGCCTGGTAGGAGGAGGAGCTGCACCTGCAGCAGCAGGGAAGTCCTCCTCCAGCCTGGCAGGAGGAGGAGCTACAGCTGCAGCAGCAGGGAAGTCCTTCTCCAGCCTGGCAGAAGGAGGAGCTGCAGCTGCAGCAGCAGGAAAGTCCTCCTCCAGCCTGGCAGGAGGAGGAGCTGCACCTGCAGCAGCAGGGAAGTCCTCCTCCAGCCTGGCAGGAGGAGGAGCTACACCTGTAGCAGTAGGGAAGTCCTCCTCCAGCCTGGCAGGAGGAGGAGCTGCACCTGCAGCAGCAGGGAAGTCCTCCTCCAGCCTGGCAGGAGGAGGAACTGCACCTGCAGCAGCAGGGAAGTCCTCCTCCAGCCTGCCAGGAGGAGGAGCTGCAGCTGCAGCAGCAGGGAAGTCCTCCTCCAGCCTGGCAGGAGGAGGAGCTGCACCTGCAGCAGCAGGGAAGTCCTCCTCCAGCCTGCCAGGAGGAGGAGCTGCAGCTGCAGCAGCAGGGAAGTCCTCCTCCAGCCTTGCCGGAGGAGGAACTGCACCTGCAGCAGCAGGGAAGTCCTCCTCCAGCCTGCCAGGAGGAGGAGCTGCAGCTGCAGCAGCAGGGAAGTCCTCCTCCAGCCTGGCAGGAGGAGGAGCTGCACCTGCAGCAGCAGGGAAGTCCTCCTCCAGCCTGCCAGGAGGAGGAGCTGCAGCTGCAGCAGCAGGGAAGTCCTCCTCCAGCCTTGCAGGAGGAGGAACTGCACCTGCAGCAGCAGGGAAGTCCTCCTCCAGCCTGGCAGGAGGAGGAGCTGCAGCTGCAGCAGCAGGGAAGTCCTCCTCCAGCCTGGCAGGAGGAGGAGCTGCAGCTGCAGCAGCAGGGAAGTCCTCCTCCTGCCTGGCAGGAGGAGGAGCTGCACCTGCAGCAGCAGGGAAGTCCTCCTCCAGCCTGGCAGGAGGAGGAGCTGCAGCTGCAGCAGCAGGGAAGTCCTCCTCCAGCCTGGCAGGAGGAGGAACTGCACCTGCAGCAGCAGGGAAGTCCTCCTCCAGCCTGGCAGGAGGAGGAACTGCACCTGCAGCAGCAGGGAAGTGGAGAAAGGAAGAGTAGAGGGCAGAAAGGAAGAGGTGAATGAAGAGGAAAATAGGATAGAAAAGAGAGTGGTAAAAGTGGATGAAGGAGAGAAGATGAGGTGGAGGCAGAATAGAAAGAAGAGATGAATATTTCAAGATTTACATATCTCCAGAAGCACAAAGCTCTTTAGCCTTCTATATAACAACAAGACGGACAAGCAACATACAACTAAACACACAACAACAGTAAAAACATCAAGTCAATAAAACAATGCCACAAAAGGGTAAATACTTTACTATATATTAAATAATCCATGAATCCATAAATGATAAAACATTCACGGTGCCCCGTAGCTCGACCGCTAGCGCCGAGGGTCGATCCCCGGTACGGGTGGAAACATTAGGACGTGCTTCCTTAAGACACCTGCTGTCCCTGTTCTCCTATCAGTAGTGTGGGTCGCATCCTGGGACAAAATTAACCTAATTTGCCCGAAATGCTCAGCATAACGAGGTTTCTATATAGTAGTATGCCACTGATGTCAGCTATGCTGACATCAATGTACTTGAAGAAATAAAGATTATTATTATTATTATTATTATTATTATTATTATTATTATTATTATTATTATTATTATTATTATTATTATTATTATTATTATTATTATTTTTATTATTATTATTATTAGTATTATTATTATTATTATTATTATCATTATTATTAAAAATGCCACTGAGGTCTGTAGAGACATCTCGGTGAAGTAATCCGGTATGACTGGTGCCTGAGGTAAACTGTGTATCACAGCAACACGGCGCAAGTAGCACAGAGCAGGATTCCCTGCAAGCAGGAACACCCCTGCAAGGATCGCTGTAAAAGTTCATCCCTACAATACTGAGACTTTTCCTCACGTGCCAAGCACACCAGCACCACTCTACCCTTGTGCTGGGAATGTTCACGGGATAATTACACTTTGTGCTACCTCAAAAGTTCCTAGCAAGGTGCCCAGCTTCCTTAAAAGAGCCTAGAAAAAGTGTCGACTTTCTTAAAACTTTCCAGCAAAGCGTCAGCTTTTCTAGAATTCCTACTGGCATCGTTTTTCCTAGAACTTTCTAACAAGAAGTCATTTTCTTATATTATTAAGCACATATTCAATATATATATATATATATATATATATATATATATATATATATATATATATATATATATATATATATATATATATATATGTAGTGAGAACGAAACAGCATCTGGTGAACTCAGTTCTAAAGTAGAACAAGGCCTACCAGATGGCAGCACCAGGCCTAGGCGGAATGCATGAAATACAATGCCCGACAGGGTTTATATCACTCGGGCGCGCTACCCATAGTTGTCCTGACCATAATAGATGATGGATAAACTCTTGTAAGGAACAGGGCACTGGATGCTAGGCATGAATGGTAAAAAAATACGTACAATAGACAACAAAACTTCCTAACATGGGAGAAGGAAAAAAAACGGGGTGTGCTAAAAAAATGGTGTGGAAGATGCAGTGAGCCACAGCAGGGCGCCACGGCAAGCAGAAACTCTGGCTGGAGGAAATACGCCATCCTGGAACTGAACCCGCAGACTGTGCAACACGTCAGTAGACATCACTGCGGCTGAGCTGCGAAGCCAGGCAGGGTCCTCGACTGGGGACTGCGTTACAGGGCAGCTGCGGCAGGGTTGACTCAAGCAGCGGCAATTTGATAGTGCAGGCGAGCAGGGTGTTGGGGGAATTCAGTATGCTGGGACGGAGCCTGCAGACTGTGCAACACTCAAGGAGACATCTCGAGTGGGAACTGTGTTGCAGGGTTGCTCTAGCGGCGGCACAGCCTGATGGTGCAGGTGAGTCGGGTGTCGTGGGGATGACAGCGACAAGTGAGTGAGCTGTGAGGATGACCCAGGTAAAAGTGCCTTCAGCAAATCCAGTAGTAGTCGTCGTTACCAGAGAACTAGAATGTCACTGCGTGTGGGAGTCGTAGGTGAGACGACTCAGGTAGTGTGACGTCAGTGGGGTAATTTGGCATTTAACAACATATGTGGTTATAGGAAAAATGGTATGGAACAGTAAGGTGAAGGACATGTCACGTGACCTACAGTACGCAGTTGAAGACGTCCTTTCAGGGCTCAGCAACACTAACACAGCCACATTTTCTCCCTAATTTTTCAGAGATTACTGTAAACATTTTAAATTGCTCACTATGAAATAACAAGGTAACACTGGTGATGTGACGTTGTGAAGCTTTGGTGACGCAATAGTGGACATCGCTGCGTAACGTAGTGTCATCATGGCATGACATTGTGGTGTGACGTCACACCGTGACATCATGGCATTAAGTCATTGAATGATATCGTTGTAGGGAGATATCAGGCATGGCATCGTGGGGAGATGTCGGGAGTGCTGTAGCGACACGGACAACAGCAAATTGACGCCAAAACAAATAGAGCGTAAGAAAGTAAGAATCTGATTGTGTGTGTGTACTCACCTATTTGTGGTTGCAGGGGTCGAGTCATACCTCCTGGCCCCGCCTCTTCACTGATTGCTACTAGGTCCTCTCTCTCCCCGCTCCATGAGCTTTATCAAACCTCGTCTTAAAACTATGTATGGTTCCCTCCTCCACTACGTCACTTTCTAGGCTGTTCCACTGCCTGACAACTCTATGACTGAAGAAATACTTCCTAACATCCCTTTGACTCATCTGTGTCTTCAGCTTCCAATTGTGACCCCTTGTTTCTGTGTCCCATCTCTGGAACATCCTGTCTTTGTCCACCTTGTCTATTCCGCGCAGTATTTTGTGTCGTTATCATGTCTCCCCTGACCCTCCTGTCCTCCAGTGTCGTCAGGCCGATTTCCCTCAACCTTTCTTCGTAGGACAATCCCCTTAGCTCTGGGACTAGTCTTGTTGCAAACCTTAGCACTTTCTCTAATTTCTTGACGTACTTGACCAGGTGTGGATTCCAAACTGGTGCTGCATACTCCAGGATGGGCCTGACGTAAATGGTGAACAGAGTCTTGGATGATTCCTTACTGAGGTATCGGAAGGCTATCCTGAGGTTTGCCAGACGCCCGTACGCTGCAGCAGGCAGTTATCTGATTGATGTGCTCCTCAGGAGATGTGCTTAGTGTTATACTCACGCCAAGGTCTTTTTTCTTGAGTGAGGTTTGCAGTCTTTGGCCACCTAGACTATACTGTGTCTGCGGTCTTCTTTGCCCTTCCCCGATCTTCATGACTTTGCATTTGGCAAGGTTAAATTCAAGGAGCCAGTTGCTGGACCAGGCTTGTAGCCTGTCCCGGTTGCTTTGTAGTCCTGCCTGATCTTCGACCGATTTAATTATCCTCATCAACTTCGCATCATCTGCACACCAGGACACTTCTGAGTCTATCCCTTCCGTTATGTCATTCACATATACCAAAAATAGCACAGGTCCTAGGACTGACCCCTATGGAACCCTGCTTGTCACAAGCGCCCACTCTGACACCTCGTCACGTACCATGACTCATGGTTGCCTCCCTGTCAGGTATTCTGTGTGTGTGTATGTGTGTGTGTGTATGTGTGTGTGTGTGTGTGTGTGTGTGTGTGTGTGTGTGTGTGTGTGTGTGTGTGTGTGTGTGTGTGTGTGTGTGTGTGTGTGTGTGTGTGTGGCCAGCAGCAAGTGCTGAGGAAGCACGTCGGTTGTGTAAGGAGTGGGTGCTGAGGGAGCAGGAAGGCAGCTCTGGGATGCACCTGTCTTGGGGCTTAGCTGTAGCCACTGACACGACACACAAGGGACCAATAACACAGAAAAAACACACTAAAACTCACTTCAGACTACAGGTGTGACTCACAGCCAGGTGTAGAAAATTAATAATAACATCTTCATTTCTACAATTACCTGTACAAGGTATACAGGCCTAACTGACATCAATGACATACTACAATACAGAAAGCCGCTTGTTATGCAGAGCATTTCGGGCAAATTAGGTAAATTTTGTCCCAGGATGCGACGCACACTAGTCATCTAACATCCGGGTACCCATTATTACTGATGGGTGAACACAGACAACCAGTGTAAGGAAACACGAGCAATGTTTCCACCCCTTTGCCCGGAATCGAATGCGGACCCTCACCGTGTGAAGCGAAAGCTTCGCCACCAGGCCGCAGGGCACCGTCAAGTACCATGTAACTTCAGTCTTCGTCTCTCTGGGCGTAACATGCCACTGGCAACAATGTAACAATGGGTTTTCAAGTATCGCCTTTTTCTTTGGTGTAGGTATCGCCATTTTCTTTCATCCAAGTATCGTCTTCTTTTTTTTATGCAACATCGTTGTCTCTAGTGAAAGTGACAGTGTTGTATTTTTATTCAAGTATAGTCGTTTTCTTGGATGCAGCTATTGTAGTTTACTTTGATGCAGCTATTGTAGTTTACTTTGATGCAGCTATTGTAGTTTACTTTGATGCAACTATTGTAGTTTACTTTGATTCAACTATTGTAGTTTAATTCAACTATTGTAGTTTACTTTAATTTAACTATTGTAGTTTACTTTAATTTAACTATTGTAGTTTACTTTAATTCAACTATTGTAGTTTACTTTAATTTAACTATTGTAGTTTACTTTAATTCAACTATTGTAGTTTACTTTAATTCAACTATTGTAGTTTACTTTAATTCAACTATTGTAGTTTACTTTAATTTAACTATTGTAGTTTACTTTAATTCAACTATTGTAGTTTACTTTAATTCAACTATTGTAGTTTACTTTAATTCAACTATTGTAGTTTACTTTAATTCAACTATTGTAGTTTAATTCAACTATTGTAGTTTACTTTAATTCAACTATTGTAGTTTTCTTTAATTCATCTATTGTAGTTTACTTCAATTCAACTATTGTAGTTTTCTTTAATTCAACTATTGTAGTTTTCTTTAATTCAACTATTGTAGTTTACTTTAATTCAACTATTGTAGTTTAATTCAACTATTGTAGTTTACTTTAATTCAACTATTGTAGTTTACTTTAATTTAACTATTGTAGTTTACTTTAATTCAACTATTGTAGTTTAATTCAACTATTGTAGTTTACTTTAATTCAACTATTGTAGTTTTCTTTAATTCAACTATTGTAGTTTACTTTAATTCAACTATTGTAGTTTTCTTTAATTCAAGTATTAGTTTACTCTAATTCAACTATTGTAGTTTACTTTAATTCAACTATTGTAGTTTTCTTTAATTCAACTATTGTAGTTTACTTTTCCATCCTATGGAGAGGGAGCATGGACACGGGGGTCGTCCCACAGTCACTAAAAACAACAGACATAGCCCCACTCCACAAAGGGGGCAGTAAAGCAACAGCAAAGAACTACAGACCAATAGCACTAACATCCCATATCATAAAAATCTTTGAAAGAGTCCTAAGAAGCAAGATCACCACCCATCTAGAAACCCATCAGTTACACAACCCAGGGCAACATGGGTTTAGAACAGGTCGCTCCTGTCTGTCTCAACTATTGGATCACTACGACAAGGTCCTAGATGCACTAGAAGACAAAAAGAATGCAGATGTAATATATACAGACTTTGCAAAAGCCTTCGACAAGTGTGACCATGGCGTAATAGCGCACAAAATGCGTGCTAAAGGAATAACAGGAAAAGTCGGTAGATGGATCTATAATTTCCTCACTAACAGAACACAGAGAGTAGTCGTCAACAGAGTAAAGTCCGAGGCAGCTACGGTGAAAAGCTCTGTTTCACAAGGCACAGTACTCGCTCCCATCTTGTTCCTCATCCTCATATCCGACATAGACAAGGATGTCAGCCACAGCACCGTGTCTTCCTTTGCAGATGACACCCGAATCTGCATGACAGTGTCTTCCATTGCAGACACTGCAAGGCTCCAGGCGGACATCAACCAAATCTTTCAGTGGGCTGCAGAAAACAATATGAAGTTCAACGATGAGAAATTTCAATTACTCAGATATGGTAAACATGAGGAAATTAAATCTTCATCAGAGTACAAAACAAATTCTGGCCACAAAATAGAGCGAAACACCAACGTCAAAGACCTGGGAGTGATTATGTCGGAGGATCTCACCTTCAAAGACCATAACATTGTATCAATCGCATCTGCTAGAAAAATGACAGGATGGATAATGAGAACCTTCAAAACTAGGGAGGCCAAGCCCATGATGACACTCTTCAGATCACTTGTTCTATCTAGGCTGGAATATTGCTGCACACTAACAGCACCTTTCAAGGCAGGTGAAATTGCCAACCTAGAAAATGTACAGAGAACTTTCACGGCGCGCATAACGGAGATAAAACACCTCAATTACTGGGAGCGCTTGAGGTTCCTAAACCTGTATTCCCTGGAACGCAGGAGGGAGAGATACATGATTATATACACCTGGAAAACCCTAGAGGGACTAGTACCGAACTTGCACACGAAAATCACTCACTACGAAAGCAAAAGACTTGGCAGACGATGCACCATCCCCCAATGAAAAGCAGGGGTGTCACTAGCACGTTAAGAGACCATACAATAAGTGTCAGGGGCCCGAGACTGTTCAACTGCCTCCCAGCACACATAAGGGGGATTACCAACAGACCCCTGGCAGTCTTCAAGCTGGCACTGGACAAGCACCTAAAGTCAGTTCCTGATCAGCCGGGCTGTGGCTCGTACGTTGGTTTGCGTGCAGCCAGCAGCAACAGCCTGGTTGATCAGGCTCTGATCCACCAGGAGGCCTGGTCACAGACCGGGCCGCGGGGGCGTTGACCCCCGGAACTCTCTCCAGGTAAACTCCAGGTACTTTAATTCAACTATTGTAGTTTACTTTAATTCAACTATTGTAGTTTTCTTTAATTCAACTATTGTAGTTTACTTTAATTCAACTATTGTAGTTTACTTTAATTCAACTATTGTAGTTTACTTTAATTCAACTATTGTAGTTTACTTTGAGGCAATTATCGTTTTCTCTTATCTAAGTGTCGCCGTTTTCTTTTATACAAAAATTATCGTCTTCTTTGATAGACTTATCGTCATTTTGTATAATTCATCATTGCTTTCTTTGATAAAAGCGTTGTCATTCTCTTTGATACAAACATTGTCGTTCTTTTTGATATATTGTCATTCTCTATGACACATTGTCGTTCTCTTTAATAGAAGCATTATCGTTCTCTATGATACACTGTCATTCTCTTGGACAGAACCATTGTCGTTCTCTACGATACACTGTCGTTTTCTTTAATACATTGCCATTCTCTTTAATAGAAACATTGTCGTCCTCTTTGATACATGGTCGTTTTATTTGGTGCGCTTAAGTACGAATCAGTCATTCTTGAAGCACATGTCGCAGTTATCTTTGATGCATATATCATAGTTATATTTGATGCATATATCACAGTTATATTTGAAACATGTATCATGGTTATATTTGATACATGTATCACAGTTATATTTGAAGCATGTATCATAGTTAATTTTGACGCATGTATCAAAATTATCTTTGACTCATGTATCATAGATATATTTGAAGCATGTATCATAGTTATATTTAATGTATCATAGTTATCTTTGAAGTAAATATTGCAGTTATTTTTGAAACTATTAAAGTTAACATTGGAGCAGGAATAGTTATCTTTAACGTATATGTATCTTTGAAGCAGGTTCTGTAGTTATCTTTGAAGCAGGTATTATAGTTATCTCTGAAGCAGGTACTGTAGTTATCTTTGAAGCAGGTACTGTAGTTATATGTGAAGCAGACACTGTAGCTATCTTTGAAGCAGGTACTAAGTTATATTTGAAGCAGGTACTGTAGTTATCTTTGAAGCAGGTATTGTAGTTATCTTTGAAGCAGGTATTGTAGTTATCTTTGAAGCAGGTACTGTAGTTATCTTTGAAGCAGGTACTGTAGTTATATGTGAAGCAGGTACTGTAGTTATCTTTGAAGCAGGTACTGTAGTTATCTTTGAAGCAAGTACTGTAATCTTTGAAGCAGGTATTGTAGTTATCTTTGCAGCAGGTACTGTAGTTATCTTTGAAGCAGGTATTGTAGTTATCTTTGAAGCAGGTACTGTAGTTATCTTTGAAGCAGGTACTGTAGTTATCTTTGAAGCAGGTACTGTAGTTATCTTTGAAGCAAGTACTGTAATCTTTGAAGCAGGTATTGTAGTTATCTTTGAAGCAGATACTGTAGTTATCTGTGAAGCAGACAATTTAGTTATCTTTGAAGCAGGTACTGTAGTTATCTTTGAAGCAGGTATTGTAGTTATCTTTGAAGCAAGTACTGTAACTATCTTTGAAGCAGGTATTGTAGTTATCTTTGAAGCAGATACTGTAGTTATCTGTGAAGCAGACAATTTAGTTATCTTTGAAGCAGGTACTGTAGCTATCTTTGAAGCAGGTATTGTAGTTATCTTTGAAGCAGATACTGTAGCTACTGTGAAGCAGACACTGTAGTTATCTTTGAAGCAGATACTGTAGTTATCTGTGAAGCAGACAATGTAGTCATCTTCGAAGCAGGTACTGTAGTTATCTTTGAAGCAGGTATTGTAGTTATCTTTGAAGCAAGTACTGTAACTATCTTTGAAGCAGGTATTGTAGTTATCTTTGAAGCAGATACTGTAGTTATCTGTGAAGCAGACAATGTAGTTATCTTCGAAGCAGGTACTGTAGTTATCTTCGAAGCAGGTGCTGTAGTTATCTTTGAAGCAGGTATTGTAGTTATCTTTGAAGCAGGTACTGTAGTTATCTTTGAAGCAGGTATTGTAGTTATCTTTGAAGCAGGTATTGTAGTTATCTTTGAAGCAGGTATTGTAGTTATCTTTGAAGCAGACAATGTAGTTATCTGTGAAGCAGACACTGTGGTTATCTGTGAAGCAGACAATGTAGTTATCTTTAAAGCAGGTACTGTAGTTATCTTTGAAGCAGGTATTGTAGTTATCTGTGCAGCAGACACTGTAGTTATCTTTGAAGCAGACACTGTAGTTATCTGTGAAGCAGACACTGTAGTTATCTGTGAAGCAGACACTAGTTATCTTTGAAGCCGATAAGCAGTTTTCATTATACCGACGGTGTTAAATATTCGAATTTCCATTTGGTAGGCAGTAAAATGAACGTAGAGGAAAGACGCCACAGTCTGCTCTTTCCTCTCTCCGCCTCCTCTTTCCTCTCTTCGCCTCCTCTTTCCTCTCTCCGCATCCTCTTTCCTCTCTCCGCCTCCTCTTTCCTCTCTCCGGCTCCTCTTTCCTCTCTCCGTCTTCTCTTTCTTCCTCCCTTTGCTCCTCTCTTTGCTTTCTCATTAGGACCACAACAATGATACCTAGAAACGTCTAAATAGTTAACCACCACTCTCTTCCCGATCCTCCTTTCCCTCTCCCTCCATCTCCTTCCTTGTCTCTCTCTCACACACACAAACATTTTCCGAATGCTTCAAGTCATGCTAAAATTTTTGGCCACAAACTCTGCAAAGTAACTATGGCAACTTTTGCACGTCTTGGCAACCTTGTTGAGACACACTTAAGAAACTTGTCCAGTACTGTGCGAGTGAAATCTCTCACCATTATTTAATAGTATTATTATTATTTATTAACTAGTATTAGTTATATAACAATGACCATAAAAAAAAAGGATTACCAACGAAATATTCAGTCTTATCTATCGCCCAGTTTATTAGAAACAACCAGACTCCGAGAGAGAGAATAGAGGAATAATTAGTATACAGCTGTGCCCATATGCAGTCCCTCACCCCGTTTTCTTTCTGTTACTATTAACACCGAGAATGGATGAATTCTGGCTGGCTTCCAGCGAATTTATACCCGCACCAGCTGCCTCCAATTGTTATTATCAGGTCTGTAGGTGAAGTGTGGTGGTGGTGGTGCTGGTGCTGGTGATAGGAATGGTAGGTG
>NC_091314.1:20976096-20996096 GCF_038502225.1 Cherax quadricarinatus
TCATCCGAGGATCACATCAACCGAATAACTTCTGCAGCCAATGCTCGTCTGGCAAACCTAGGAGTAGCATTCAGGAGTCTTTCCGGACCCTTTATACAAGGTATGTCAAGTACGTCTTAAGAGTAAGCAGCACCAGTATGGAACCCTCACCTGAAAAAGCATGTTAAGGAACGAGAGAAAGTGTACAGGTTCCAATGAGATTAGTTACAGAACTGAGGGGCATGAGGTAAGAGGAGAGGCTAATGGAAATGGATGTAATAACATTGGAAGATAGAAGAACCAGGGGAGACATGATAACAAACAAAATACTCAAAGGAATTGATAGGGTAGACAAGGATAGGATGTTTGAGAGACGGGAAACAGATATTCGGAGGCACAGCTGGAAGCTAAAGAAGCAGTTGAGCCAAAGGATTTTTTTAACACACAGGCCGTCTCCCACCGAGGTAGAGTGACCGATGCGAGGTCCAGCCTAACACAAACAAGTGAGGGGTAGTTAGCAAGGCAGTCTGCGACGGCAGACAACCAATCACAACTCTTCAATAGCGAGCACAGTGAGAAGTGTAATTGTTACATCCTAAATACATACATAGCTAATATAATAAGTCAAATAATAATGTAAAGTAAGTTATTTTCATTTTAGCTATTAATGAAAATATCGGCAGTATAAAATTATACGAAAAGCTAAATAAATACATACAATTTACACACCACTGGAACTTTGACAAAATTACTTAATACTGGACACTATGATTACACACACACACACACGCACACACACACACACACACACACACACACACACACACACACACACACACACACACACACACACACACACACACACATACCACAGAGCACAATACTCACACACAGTGAAGAGGCGGGGCCAGGAGCTATTATTCGATCCCTGCAACCACAACTAGGTGACTACACACTGAGAGTAAGTTCGAATCCCATTCCAGAGTCCTGACAATGTTTTCCAGAGATGGGACACAGAAACAAGGGGTCACAATTGGAAATTGAAGACTCAGATGAGTCAAAGGGATGTTAAGAAGTATTTCTTCAGTCACAGAGTTGTCAGGAAGTGGAGTAGTCTGGAATGTGACGTAGTGGAAGCAGGAACCATACGAGGTTTGATGAAGCTCATGGAGCAGGGAGAGGACCTAGCAGCGAGCAGTGAAGATGCGGGGGCCAGGAGCTATGACTCGACCCCTGCAACCACAAATAGGTGAGCACACACACACACACACACACACACACACACACACACACACACACACACACACAAACACAAACACACACACACACACACACACACACACACAAACACACACACACACACACACACACACACACACACACACACACACACACACACACACACACACACACACACACTAGTGAGTACGTGTGCAGGCGCTGAGGTCAGACAAAACTGAAGTAAACAAATGTACAGTAACATAGCTGCCAAATAAGGGTAGGGGCAGGACAAAAAGGTTTCTAGAACTGACAGAGTAATCTAAGCACACAAAGACAGTGTATACATACGAAGTGTGTACATAAACACACACACACACACACACACACACACACATTCACACACAGGCAACCCCAACACAACCCACAATCCACACTTACAGCCCCCACCTCACACTACCCTGTAGAATCTCATAGCACAATGCCAGATCCCCCACCCCCACAGACCACCCAGAACACAGTGTTCGAGAGGAAACTGAAGGTTTGGTACACCAACGCGGATGGAATAACGAATTAGTGAGAGGAGTGGCATGAAAGAGTCAAAGAGGCATCACCGAACATCATAGCTCTCACAGAAACCAAGCTCACAGGAATGATAACAGATGCCATCTTTCCAACAGGACATCAGATCCTCAGGAAAGACAGAGGGAACAGAGGGGGGGAGGAGGAGTGGCACTGCTCATCAAAAAACAATGGGATTTTGATGAGCTGGAGAGAGGAGACAGAGAAGCAAGAGGCTACATAATAGGAACACTTCAGTCTGGAGGTCCCAAGGTGGTAATTGCAGTGATGTACAACCCACCACCGAAGAACAGGAGACCAAGGCAAGGATATGAGAGTAATAGAGATGGTTGATACACTGGCTGAAGTGGCAAGAAGGGCTCATGCATGCAAGGCAAAGCTGCTGACTGTGGGTGATTTCAATCACAAGGAAATTGACTGGGAGAACCTGGAGCCACAAGGGGGGCCCAGAAACATGGAGGTGGTGCTGGAAAACCTTATGTACCAACACATAAGGGGCACTACCAGAGAGTAGAGGATGAACCAGCAAGACTGGACCTAGTATTCACCTTAAGTAGAGCAGACAGTGAGGACATCACATATGAAAGACCCCTCAGGGCCAGTGATCACGTGGTTCTGAGCTTCGAATACAAAGAGTTACAAGTGGAGAGAAGCAAGAAGGGTTGGACGCATGAAGCCAAACTACAAGAAAGGGGACTATGCAGGCATGAAGAATTTCCTGCACAGGGTTCACTGGGACAGAGAACTAGCAGAGAAGTCAGTAAACGAGATGATGGATGTGACAACAACATGCAAGGAAGCTGAGGAGAGATTTGTACCCAAGGGTAACAAAAATAACGCGAAAGCCAGGGTGAGCCCTTGGTCCACCCAAAGGTGCAGGGAGGCAATAACCAAGTGTGCTAGAGAATGGAAGAATTTTAGAAGGCAAAGGACTCAGGAGAATAAGGAGAGCAATCGCAGAGCCAGAAATGAATATGCACAGGTAAGAAGGGGGGCCTAAAGACAATACGAAAATGACATAGCAGCTAAAGCCAAATCTGATCCAAAGCTATTGTACAGCCACATTAGGAGGAAAAGAACAGTCAAGGATGAGGTAATCAGGCTGAAGAAGGAAGGAGGAGAAATCATAAGAAACAACAGCAAAGTATGTGAGGAGATCAACATGTGATTCAAAGAAGTGTTCACAGAAGGGACTCCAGAAAGACAGAGAGGTGGGGTACACCGTCAACTGTTGGACACAATACATACAACCGAGGAAGACGTGAAGAGGCTGCTAAATGACATAGATACCTCAAAGGAAATGGGGCTGGATAACATCTCTCCATGGGTCCTGAGAGGGAGCAGAGGTGTTATGTATACCACTAACAACAATCTTCAACATATCTATCAAAACAGGGCGACTACCTGAGGTATGGAAGACAGCAAATGTAATCCCAGTTTTTAAAAAAAGGAGACAGACACGAATCATTAAACTACATACCAGTGCCACTGACATGTATAATATACAAAGTCATGAAGAAGATTATCAGAAGAAGAGTGGTGGAGCACCTAGAAAGTAAAGAGCTTATCAGCGACAGCCAGTGTTACAAACCTACTGGGGTTCTATGACAGGGTGACAGCAGAAAGACAAAAGAAGAGTGGGGTGGGTAGATTGCATTTTCGTGGACTGTAAGATGGCATTTGACACAGTTCTACACAAGAGATTAGTGTAAAAACTGGAGGACCAAGCAGGGATAACAGGGAAGGCATTGCAATGGATCACGGAATGCCTGTCAGGAAGACAACAGCGAGTCGTGGTACGTGACGAGGTGTCAGAGTGGGCGCCTGTAACGAGCGGGGTTCCACAAGGGTCGGTCCTAGGGCCGGTGCTGTTTCTGGTATTTGTGAACGGCATGATGGAAGGAATAGACTCAGAAGTGTCCCTGTTTGCAGATGATGTGAAGTTGATGAGAAAAATTCAGTCGGACGAGGACCAAGCAGAACTACAAAAGGATCTGGACAGACTACAGGCCTGGTCCAGCAACTGGATCCTGGAGTTCAACCCCACCAAGTGCAAAGTCATGAAGATTGGGGAAGGGCAAAGAGGATAGCAGACGGAGTACAGTCTAGGGGGCCAGAGATTACAAACCTCACTCAAGGAAAAGGATCTTGGAGTGAGTATAACACTGGGCACATCTCCTGAGGGGCACATCAACCAAATAACTGCTGCAGCATACAGGCGCCTAGCAAACCTAAGAACAGCATTCTGACATCTTAATAAGGAATCGTTCAGGATCCTGTACACCGTGTACGCTAGGTCTATATTGGAGTATGCAGTACCAGTTTGGAATCCACACCTAGCTAAGCGCGTAAAGAAACTAGAGAAAGTGCAAAGGTTTGCAACAAGACTAGTTCCGGAGCTAAGGGGCATGTCCTACGAGGAGAGGTTAAGGGAAATCGACTTGACAACGCTGGAGGACATGAGAGATATGGGGGATATGATAATGACATATAAAATACTGAGAGGAATCGACAAGGTGGACAGAGACAGGATGTTCCAGAGATGGGAAACAGCAACCAGGGGTCATAGTTGGAAGTTGAAGACTCAGATGAATCACAGGGATGTTAGGAAGTATTTCTTCAGTCACAGAGTTGTCAAGAAGTGGAATTGTCTGGGAAGTGATGTAATGGAGGCAGTATCTATACATAGCTTTAAGAAGAGGTGTGATTAAGCTCATAGAGCATAGAAGGGGCCAGCAAAGAGGCGGGACCAAGAGCTGTAACTCGATCCCTGCAACCAGAACTAGGTGAGTACAACTAGATGAGTATACACACTCACACTCACACACACACACACACACACACACACACACACACACACACACACACACACACACACACACACACACATACACTCGTGGAGGAGTCACGCAGTTTGAGCTCGTGTTTTGGTGGTAATTTCTGACTGTGCCATAAGGAATAGAGTGTGGGATATAGGCGTGTGCACGCATAAGAGTGCATATAATCACTTAAGCCCCGAAAAAAGGAAATATATGTGATCACAGAAAAGAAAACAAAGGAAATATTGGCTGAGTGTTTAGTGGGGGCCGTTGGAAGGGTGAACGGTTGTGTCAGGCCTAAATAGTGTTGCCATAATAATGCTGTGGGGTATTTGAAGAATAAGTGCGACTCAAGACCAGGGAGATAAGAGATATGTATAGATGTGTCAGTAAATACAGTGAGTGAGTGAAAAAATTAGAAGAGCTAGAGACTATAGTGCATACAGGAAGTTAGTGGAAAAATTATCGAGAAGCATCAAACTTCTTCAACTTCTGGGACAGGACAGACCTGCAACGTTACTCCATTGCCAGCTGCAAGTAATATTCACCTAGTTTGAGTTGCATGGGGTCAATAGTACCTGTCTCTAGCTGGAATTGGGGGTCACTCTCCTCGAGCTATCAGAATTAGAATAAGCATATTTACTGGCATTTAATAGAATTTAGAGGTAGCGGCATATAGGCGAAGCCTAGTGTATTTATTTTTGAACGTAATTTTAAACGCATAAGACAGTGGGAACCAGGAGATCGGATACATATACATTACATATGTAGTACATACGTGGGAAATAAGGACTGTTTACATGAACATATGCACACAAACTAGATGAGAACAGCACTGCTGTTAGGCACTTGAATAGCTGGTGCACACACACACACACACACACACACACACAAGCACACACACACACACACACACACACACACACACACACACACACACACACACACACACACACACACACACACACGCATACAGACACACACACACACATATATAGATGCACACACACATATATACAGGATTTTACACCTTCCTGTGAAGTGACCCTATAACCCTTCCTTTCCCCCCCATCTCTCTCCCTTTCCTCTCCTCTCTCTCTCTCTCTCTCTCTCTCTCTCTCTCTCTCTCTCTCTCTCTCTCTCTCTCTCTCTCTCTCTCTCTCTCTCTCTCTCTTTCTCTCTCCCCCTTTCTCTCATCCTCTCTCTCATCCTCTCTCTCTTCCTCTCACTCTTTCTCTCTCTCTTCCTCTTTCACTCCCTCTCCCTCTCTCTCTTCCTCTCTTACTCTCTCTCTTCCTCTTCTTTTCTCTCTCTCTCTCTTCCCTTGTCACTCCCCCCTCTCTCTTACCTTTTCCCTCTCTCACTTTCTCCCCCTTTTTCCCTTCTTTTCCCCTCCTTCTAGGTTCCCCTTCTCTCTCTCCCTATCTCTCATTCTCTCCCCCTTTTTCTTTTTCTCTTTCTCTCTCTCTTTCACTAAAAAAAAAAAAAAAAAAAAAAAAAATGGTTGAGACTCGCAGGAATCAGGGATCAGATAACAATGGTACTGAAAAAATGGAGAAAGAGCTCTTTGTGAAATGGGAAAAGAGGTTGGGGAAGGAGACGAAGAAATGGGAGGCACGAGTCGAAACTGCAGTAGCCAGGGTAAAGGTCTTAGAATTTGAGGTAAACAGGCTGAAGCAAGTCTCAGGGGTAGTGACCAGAGAAGACACACCATACGATGATGAGAGGCTGAACAGGAAGGAAGGAGATATGAATTATGCAAAGGTCATATCAGCCTGCAAAGAAGGGCCAGGGAGTGGAAGGGAAGAGCAGATGGGTGCAGATGGAGAGGGAGATAGGTCGAATGCTGAGGCACAACCATGCTACCAAGAGCCACTGGAAAAATCAAGGGAGAAAATGACCACATACAGACAGGAACCAGAGTCACAGAGGGAGAGGCAATGGGAGGAGGAAAGGGCAAAATCAGTGATTATCCATGGGCTTCGGGAGAGAGAGGAAAGGACACACGCTGAAAGACAGCAGGAAGAAAGAAAGGAGATTGAGAAAATCATCACGGAAATAGGGGGAGAAGACATGGATGAGATTGTAAATTTTCAGAGAATAGGGGGGTACTTGAAGGGGAGAAACCGACCGATCAAGCTGATTCTCAGGACAGAAACAGTGCGGAACAGGATCCTCCAAGAGAAACCACAGTTGAAAAGTTCGGAAGAGTACAAGAAGGTGTTCCTAGACAGAGACAGAACACAAACAGAGAGACAGCAGCTGAGGGAGAGGACAAAAAAGCGAAAGGAGCTAGGAAAGGAGACAAGGATGGAACCAGCAGAGGTCAGTCAGAGCAGAACAGAGCAGCAAGGGCAAGCACACACACAACTATCCTCAGAACCCCACAACCTATCACACCATCCCAACACACAATACAATCCATACCCACAGCTTCCACCCAACCCCCAACCATAGAATCCCACAGTATGCTACCAGGTCTCCCACCCCCACAGGCCCCCCAAACCACAGTGTTGGAAAGGAAACTGAAGGTATGGTACACAAACGCTGATGGAATAACAAACAAGTGGGAGGAGTGGCATCAAAGAGTCAAAGAGGCATCACCAGACATCATAGCGATCACAGAAACCAAGCTTACAGGTATGATAACAGATGCCATCTTTCCAGCGGGATACCAGATCCTGAGAAAAGACAGAAGGAACGGGGGGGGGTGGAGGAGTGACATTGCTGATCAAACACCGATGGAATTTTGATGAGCTGGAGAGAGGAGACAGCGGAGAAGAAAGTGATTACATAGCGGGAACGCTTCACTCTGGTGGTCCGAAGGTGATAATTGCAGTGATGTATAACCCACCACAGAACAGCAGGAGGCCAAGGCAAGAGTATGACGAGAGCAATAGAGCGATGGTTGACACACTGGCTGCAGTGGCCAGAAGAGCTCATGCATGCAGGGCAAAGCTCCTGATCATGGGCGACTTTAACCACAAGGAGATCGAATGGGAGAACTTGGAGCCACATGGGGGACAAGATACATGGAGGGCTAAGATGATGGAGGTGGTACTGGAAAACTTCATGTACCAACACGTAAGGGACACTACAAGAGAGAGAGGAGAGGATGACCCAGCAAGACTGGACTTAGTATTCACCTTGAGTAGTGCAGATATTGAGGACATCACATATGAAAGACCCCTTGGGGCCAGCGATCATGTGGTTTTGAGCTTCGAATACACAGTAGAGCTACAAGTGGAGGGGAAAGCAGGAAGGCCAGGACAAATGAAACCAAACTATAGGAAAGGGGACTACACAGGAATGAGGAACTTCCTCAATGAGGTTCAGTGGGACAGAGAACTGGCAGGGAAGCCAGTTAATGAGATGATGGAATATGTAGCAACAATGTGCAATGAGGCTGAGGAGAGGTTTGTACCCAAGGGTAACAGGAATAATGAAAAAGCCAGGATGAGCCCATGGTTCACCCAAAGATGCAAGGAGGCAAAAACCAAGTGTGCTAGGGAATGGAAGAAATATAGAAGGCAAAGGACCCAGGAGAATAAGGAGAGCAGTCGTAGAGCCAGAAACGAATATGCACAGATAAGAAGGGAGGCCCAACGTCAATATGAAAACGACATAGCAGCAAAAGCCAAATCTGACCCGAAACTGTTATACAGCCACATCAGGAAGAAAACAACCGTTAAGGACCAGGTAATCAGGCTAAGGAAGGAGGAGAGACAACAAAATATGACCGTGAAGTATGTGAGGAACTCAACAAGAGATTCAAAGAAGTGTTCACAAAGGAGACAGAAGGGGCTCCAGAAAGACGGAGAGGTGAGGTACACCACAATGTGCTGGACACAGTACACACAACCGAGGAAGAAGTGAAGAGGCTTCTGAGTGAGCTAGATACCTCAAAGGCAATGGGGCCAGTTAACATCTCTCCATGGGTCCTGAGAGAGGGAGCAGAGGCGCTATGTGTACCCCTAACAACAACATTCAATACATCTATCGAAACAGAGAGATTGCCTGAGGCATGGAAGACAGCAAATGTGGTCCCAGTCTTTAAAAAAGGAGACAGACATGAAGCACTAAACTACAGACCAGTGTCACTGACATGTATAGCATGCAAAATCATGGAAAAGATTGTCAGGAGAAGAATGGTGGAACATCTAGAAAGGAATGATCTCATCACCAGCAGCCAACATGGTTTCAGAGACGGGAAATCCTGTGTCACAAGCCTACTGGAGTTCTATGACATCGTGACAGCAGTAAGACAAGAGAGAGAGGGGTGGGTGGATTGCATTTTCTTGGACTGCAAGAAGGCGTTTGACACAGTACCACACAAGAGATTAGTGCAAAAACTGGAGGACCAAGCAGGGATAACAGGGAAGGCACTGCAATGGATCAGGGAATACTTGTCAGGAATAAAATAGCGAGGTGTCAGAGTGGGCACCTGTGACCAGCGGGGTCCCACAGGGGTCAGTCCTAGGACCAGTGCTGTTTCTGGTATTTGTGAACGACATGACGAGGTGTCCCTGTTTGCAGATGACGTGAAGTTGATGAGAAGAGTTCATTCGATCGAAGACCAGGCAGAAATACAAAGGGATGTGGACAGGCTGCAGACCTGGTCCAGCAACTGGCTCCTGGAGTTCAATCCCACCAAGTGCAAAGTCATGAGGATTGGGGAAGGGCAAAGAAGACCGCAGACGGAGTACAGTCTAGGGGGCCAGAGATTACAAACATCACTCAAGGAAAAAGATCTTGGGGTGAGTATAACACCAGGCACATCTCCTGAAGCGCACATCAACCAAATAACTGCTGCAGCATATGGGCGCCTAGCAAACCTCAGAACAGCATTCCGACATCTTAATAAGGAATCATTCAGGACCCTGTACACCGTGTACGTTAGGCCCATATTGGAGTATGCGGCACCAGTTTGGAACCCACACCTAGCCAAGCACGTAAAGAAACTAGAGAAAGTGCAAAGGTTAGCAACAAGACTAGTCCCAGAGTTAGGAGGTATGTCCTATGAGGAGAGGTTAAGGGAAATCAACCTGACGACACTGGAGGACAGGAGAGATAGGGGGGACATGATAACGACTTACAAAATACTGAGAGGACTTGACAAGGTGGACAAAGACAGGATGTTCCAGAGACTGGACACAGCAACACGGGGACACAGTTGGAAGCTGAAGACACAGATGAATCAAAGGGATGTTAGGAAGTATTTCTTCAGCCACAGAGCAGTCAGGAAATGTAATAGTTTGGGAAGCGATGTAGTGGAGGCAGGATCCATACATAGCTTTAAGCAGAGGTACGATAAAGCTCATGGTTCAGGGAGAGTGACCTAGTAGCGACCAGTGAAGAGGAGGGGCCAGGAGCTTGGACTCGACCCCTGCAACCTCAACTAGGTGAGTAGACACACACACACACACACACACACACACACACACACACACACACACACACGAATATACAACAGGCCTAGTGTCTACTCGACATGTGCCTAGGACCAAATGGCAACTAACACACACACACACACACAATACAATAAACAACAGATAAGAGAGAAGAAAAACGAGAAAACTTGCCTGAAGTTCTTCCCTCAGCGGGAGTCATGAATTTGTGTGGTGGGCGGCGAGGACGTAGATAACTAACCCAAGTAAATATACCCAAGATGTTCAAATATACGAAAATTTGCCTCAGACTTAAATCAGGAATATATGTTACGAGGCTGACTGATGAGGGGTACATATTTGACGGGTTGGTGTATGTATTTGACGAGATGAAGTGTACAGTGTACAGTATGTATTCAACGTCGGGGGTGTATATTTGATAGATAGGGTGTGTGTATGGTAGAGTGTGGTACATATTTGATGGATCGAGGTGTATATTTGATGGACTGAGGTGTATATTTGATGGATGGAGGTGTATATTTGACGGATGGAGGTGTATATTTGACGGATGGAGGTGTATATTTGACGGATGGAGGTGTATATTTGACGGATGGAGGTGTATATTTGACGGATGGAGGTGTATATTTGACGGATGGAGGTGTATATTTGATAGATAGGGTGTGTGTATGGTAGATTGTGGTACATATTTGATGGATCGAGGTGTATATTTGATGGACTGAGGTGTATATTTGATGGATGGAGGTGTATATTTGATGGATGGAGGTGTATATTTGATGGACTGAGGTGTATATTTGATGGATGGAGGTGTATATTTGACGGATGGAGGTGTATATTTGAGGGATGGAGGTGCATATTTGATGGATCAAGGTGTATATTTGATACATAGGGTGTGTGTAGGGTAGATTATGGTGCATATTTAACGGATCGAGATGTATATTTGATGGACTGAGGTGTATATTTGATGGATGGAGGTGTATATTTGATAGATAGGGTGTGTGTATGGTAGATTGTGGTACATATTTGATGGATCGAAGTGTATATTTGATGGACTGAGGTGTATATTTGATGGATGGAGGTGTATATTTGACGGATGGAGGTGTATATTTGACGGACGGAGGTGTATATTTGACGGATGGAGGTGTATATTTGATGGATGGAGGTGTATATTTGATGGATCGAAGTGTATATTTAATGGATCGTGGTGTATATTTGATGGGTCGGGGTGTACATTTGATGCATCGGAATGTATATATGAGGAGCTGTCTCACATATCCGATGGTTCAGGGATGGAGTGAATATATATATATATATATATATATATATATATATATATATATATATATATATATATATATATATATATATATATATATATATATATATATGATGGATTATGGTATATATTTGACAGGTCAGGGTGCATATTTGATGGGTTGGGTATAAATTTCATGAGATGGGCAGTAAGTATATTTGGCTGATTGAAGTATATATATAAGGGGGGTTGGGGTTCATATTTGATGGCAAAGGTATATATATGACGAGTTGGGGGTGTTTAGTTGATGGGGTGGGGTGAGGTGTATATAGAATGGGTTGAAGTACATATTTAATGAATTAGGTACATATATGATGGATTGGGTACATATTTGATGATTTGGGTACATATGTGATGGACTGGGCTACATATTTGATGGGTTGGGATACACATTTAATGTGGAGAGACAAAAACACAGAGAGGTGTTAGTTACCATTTTGTCCCTGGCACATGTCGATTAGACACTAGGCCTGTTGTATATGCGTGCGTATGTGTATGTATGTGTGTGTGTGTATATATGTGTGTGTGTATGTGTATGTGTATGTACTCACCTAATTGTGGTTGCAGGGGTCGAGACTCAGCTCCTGGCCCCGCCTCTTCACTGATCGCTACTGGATCCTCTCTCTCTGCTTCCTGAGCTTTGTCATACCTCTTCTTAAAACTATGCATGGTTCCTGCCTCCACTACTTCACTTGCTAGGCTATTCCACTTGCTGACAACTCTATGACTGAAGAAATACTTCCTAACGTCCCTGTGACTCGTCTGAGTCTTCAGCTTCCAGTTGTGACCCCTTGTCCCTGTGTCCCCTCTCTGGAACATCCTATCTCTGTCCACCTTGTCTATTCCCCGCAGTATCTTGTAAGTCGTTATCATGTCTCCCCTGACCCTTCTGTCCTTCAGTGTCGTCAGTCCGATTTCCCTTAACCTTTCCTCGTATGACATTCCCTTGAGCTCTGGGACTAGCCTTGTTGCAAACCTTTGTACTTTCTCTAACTTCTTGACGTGCTTGACCAGGTGTGGGTTCCAGACTGGTGCTGCATACTCCATTATGGGCCTAACATACACAGTGTACAGTGTCTTGAACGATTCCTTATTAAGGTATCGGAACGCTATTCTCAGGTTTGCCAGGCGCCCGTATGCTGCAGCGGTTATTTGGTTGATGTGTGCCTCCGGTGATGTGCTCGGTGTTATGGTCACCCCAAGGTCTTTCTCCCTGAGTGAGGTCTGTAGTCTTTGTCCACCTAGCCTATACTCTGTCTGCGGTCTTCTTTGCCCCTCCCCAATCTTCATGACTTTGCATTTGGCTGGATTGAATTCGAGAAGCCAGTTGCTGGACCACATGTCCAGCCTGTCCAGGTCTCTTTGCAGTCCTGCCTCATCCTTGTCCGATTTAATTCTTCTCATCAACTTCACGTCATCTGCGAACAGGGACACTTCAGAGTCTATTCCTTCCATCATGTCGTTCACATATATCAAAAATAGCACTGGTCCAAGAACTGACCCCTGTGGGACCCCGCTCGTAACAGGCGCCCACTGTGATACCTCTTCACGTACCATGACTCTTTGCTGCCTCCCTGTCAGGTATTCCCTTATCCACTGCAGTGCCTTCCCTTTTACGTGCGCCTGATCCTCCAGCTTCTGCACTAATCTCTTGTGGGGAACTGTGTCAAAGGCCTTCCTGCAGTCTAGGAAAACGCAATCTACCCACCCCTCTCTCTCGTGTCTTACTTCTGTTACCTTGTCATAAAACTCCAGGAGGTTTGTGATACAAGATTTGCCTTCTATGAACCCATGCTGGTTTTCATTTATAATCTTGTTCCTTTCCAGGTGTTCGACCACTCTCCTCCTGATAATCTTCTCCATGACTTTGCACACAATACATGTCAGAGACACAGGTCTGTAGTTTAGTGCCTCGTTTCTGTTTCCTTTCTTAAATATGGGGAATACATTAGCTGTCTTCCATTTCTCAGGTAGTTGCCCAGTTTCAAGGGATGTGTTGAAGATTGTGGTTAGAGGGACACACAGCATCTCTGCTCCTTCTCTAAGGACCCATGGGGAGATGTCCGGTCCCATCGCCTTTGAGGTGTCAAGGTCACTTAGGAGCTTCTTCACCTCCTCCTCAGTTGTTTGTATGTCATCCAACACTTGTTGGTATATTCCCTCTTGATGTTCCCTTCTGTGCTGTCTTCCCACAGCCCTTCCTGTCTCTACTGTAAAAACTTCCTTAAATCTCCTGTTCAGCTCCTCACATACCTCCTGATCATTTCTTGTGAGTTCTCCACCTTCTGTCCTTAATCTGATCACCTGGTCTTTGACTCTTGTCTTCCTCCTGATGTGGCTATACAACAGTTTCGGGTCAGTCTTGATTCTCGATGCTATGTCATTTTCATACTGTCGCTGGGCCTCCCTCCTTACCTGTGCGTACTCATTCCTGGCTCTGCGACTGATCTCCCTATTTTCGTGTGTTCTCTGCCTTCTGTACTTTTTCCATTCTCTATTGCACTTTGTTTTTGCCTCCTTACACCGTCGGGTAAACCAGGGGCTCGTTCTGGTCTTCCCGTTGTTACTGTTGCCCTTGGGAATAAACCTTTCCACTGCCTCCTTGCATTTTGTTGTTACATATTCCATCATTTCATTTACTGGCTTTCCTGCCAGTTTTCTGTCCCACTGGACCTCCCGCAGGAAGTTCTTCAACCCTATGTAGTCCCCTCTTTTATAGTCAGGCTTTTCCCATTCAACTCCTGTTGTTCTCTCCACTTGCAGCTCTACTGTGTATTCAAAGCACAGAACCACGTGGTCGCTAGCTCCTAGGGGACTCTCATACTTGATGTCCTCAATATCTGAGCTGCCCAGGGTGAACACAAGGTCCAATCTTGCTGGTTCATCCTCCCCTCTCACTCTGGTAGTGTCCTTAACATGTTGGTGCATGAGGTTTTCCAGCACCACGTCCAACATCCTGGCTCTCCATGTTTCGGGACCCCCATGTGGCTCCAGGTTTTCCCAGTCAATCTCCCTGTGGTTGAAATCCCCCATAACCAGCAACTTTGCTCTGCTGGAGTGAGCTCTTCTTGCCACCTCAGCAAGTGTGTCCACCATTGCTCTGTTGCTCTCTTCATATTCCTCTCTTGGCCTCCTGCAGTTCTGTGGTGGATTATACATCACTGCAATGACCACTTTGTGTTCCCCAGACTGAAGTGTACCTGCTATGTAGTCTCTTTCTCCCGTCTCATCTATTCCTTCCATTTTCTCGAATTTCCATCTGTTTTTTACGAGCAGAGCAACCCCACCTCCCCCCCTGCCCCTTCTATCTTTCCTCATGATCTGGTATCCTGGTGGGAAGATTGCATCTGTTATTGTCTCCATGAGTTTTGTTTCTGTAACTGCTATGATGTCTGGGGACTTCTCATTGATTCTTTCTTGCCATTCCTCATGTTTATTCGTTAATCCATCTGCATTTGTGTACCAAACCTTCAACTTCTGTTCTAATACTGTAACTGTGGTACGGGGGGTGGAAACAGAGGGATCGGTGTGTGATGGTTGGTTTGGATTGTTCAGTTGCCTTGGGGGTGTCATGGCTGGAGTCCTTCTGCAGGTGTTTCTGGGGGGTGCGCTTGTCCTTCCATTTGATCCTGGGTTATTCTGCTCTCCTTTTTCATTTCCTCCCATTTCTCCTTTCGTTTTTGAACTCTCTCTTTCATTGTCTTCCTTTCGTCCTGTGTTCTGTCTCGATCGAGGTACACACTCCGGAACTCCTTCTTGCCTCTCAGCTGTGCTTTCTCCTGCAGGATCATGGTTCGGGTTGATTCTGCCTTGAAAATTACTTTGAGAGGCCGATTCCTTTTCTTTGTGAACCACCCAATTCTCCGAAAATTTGCCACCTGGGTCATGTCCCCCTCGCCTATCACATTCATGATATCTTCAATCGCTTTTTTCTCCTCCTGGTTTCTTTCATCATAAGTTTCCCCTTTAGCTTCGTCTAGCCCATAGACAAACACGGATCTTTCCCTTTCCACCTCCCACTGTGACTCCCATTGCATCCTCTGATGTGTTTTAGTTCCTTCCCGTGGAGTGTTCCTTCCTTCAGTCCCTTCCCTAGTTATGGCCCCTATGCTTCTTGGTTTATCCTTCCTGCTCACCTGCTCCTGGCCCCCACAGGTGTCTGGTAAGGTCCTTGCACATGTCCTAGTTCCTTCAATGTCTTCCAACCTCTCATTCTGTCCTAGTGTGCTCCCTGTCTTTGTTTTGGCCCTATGTGGGTTTGACAGAACCTCTGCATACAGTTTAGTTTCCATGCTTCCTTCAGACCTGTTGTCTGTGTTTGATGTAGCCATTGCCGATGCTGCTTCTGTAATATCTTTGTCTCTGTGCTGTTTCAGATGTCTCAGCTCCTCTTCTAATCTCTCTATCTTGATTTCTGCTGCTGTGGCCTGTTGCTTCCACCTTCTGCATTCTGCTGCTAACCTCTCTTCCATCTTCCTTTCCTGCTCATCTAGTCTCCTTCCCCAGTCTTCCTCCCTTTTTTGGAGCTCTACCTCCCATTCCTCCCTCCCAGATTTGTCCTTGGAGCCCCTTGTCCTCATCCTGGTTAGGGGGAGGGGAATAGATGGTTAGGAGAGGGGATGGATGGTTGTGGGGGAGGGGGAGGATGGTTATTGGAGGGGTAGAGATAGTTGGGGGAGGGGGTTAGATGGTTTGAGGGAGAGAGGGGATGGATGGTTATCGGGGAGGGGGAGGATGGTTATTGGAGGGAGGGAGGTAGTTGGGGGGTTAGACGGTTTGGGGAGGGGTTAGGTGGTTTGGGGGAGGGGTAGGTGGCTAAGGTGAGGTGGTTAGGGAAGGGGGAGAGGTGGTTAGGGGAGGGGGGGTACGTGTTTGTGTCAAGTGTTTGTGTCAAATGGTGGAGGGTGTGTGGGTGTGTGTGTGTATGTGCATGTGTGTGTGCGTGTATGTGTGTGGTGTGTGTGTGTGGTGTGTGTGTGTGGTGTGTGTGTGTGGTGTGTGTGTGTGGTGTGTGTGTGCGTGTGGTGTGTGTGTGTGGTGCGTGTGTGTGTGGGGTATGTGTGGTGTGTGTGTGTGGTGTGTGTGTGTGGTGTGTGTGTGTGGTGTGTGTGTGTGGTGTGTGTGTGGGGTGTGTATGTGTGGTGTGTGTGTGTGTGTGGTGTGTGTGTGTGTCTGGTGTGTGTGTGTGTGGTGTGTGTGTGGTGTGTGTGTGTGTGTGTATATATGTGTGTGTGTGTGTTTGTGTGTGTGTGTATGTGTTTATGTATGTATATGTGTGTATGTGTGTGTGTATGTATGTGTGTGTGTGTGTGTGTGTGTGTGTGTGTGTGTGTGTGTGTGTGTGTGTGTGTGTGTGAGTGTGTGAGTGTCTACCCTTGTGTGTGTGTGTGCTTGTGTGTGAGGGAGGGAGGGTTAGGGGGGATAGGTTGTGTGGTTGAAAGATCCGTCGTGTAGGCACAAATTTAGTCTCATTAATCTTTCCCAATTATCTACTCTCTCCACTTATTGCCCTTTCTGGATTTACATATTAATTGTTGCTGGTTATTATCATTTTCCTTGTTCACATTGAGAGAGGACTTCCTAGCTTCCTAAGTATTCTTACTGCTAATAACTACCGGTAGCAACACTGCCTGTGTGCGTGTGTGCATGTGTGAGTGTGTGAGTGTGTGTGTGTGTGTGTGTGTGTGTGTGTGTGTGTGTGTGTGTGTGTGTGTGTGTGTGTGTGTGTGTGTGTGAGAGAATCTTGTGCGGTGTAATGACTGGCCGCAACTTCTTGTGACCTGACACAACCCTCCTGGGACCTGACCCTACCACCGTCTACAATGTTGCCCTTTAAAGCTTGTCCCACCTACCTTCTCACACTCGTCAACACTATATTCTGCTATTTCTATTCTAATTCTGGTAATAGCTTGCAGGAGTGAGTGACCAGTATCAAACAGTATGCAAGGCCAGCCAGGGCCGTCAACATGCAAACCACAAATAGGCGAATAAACTTGCGGTGACAGTTGCCAGCTGCTGATGACGAAGTCGTCGTACGTAGGCCTTAAATCCCTATTTTGGAGATCCTTCACTCGTGATGATTATAACCATATATTCTCATACATCCCGCTTCCTCACGCGATTTCACTCTTCACTGATGATAGTATACACTTCACATTATATACACTTCACTTTATATGTATAATGACACACAACTTGTCGTGACGTCACTTCTTCAGGCCTACCGCTACCAATGTGGCAACAGCGCCTAAGACCCCCAATGGTTTGCACTTTGAAATATTATGATTTCAGCTTTCCTCTCACTTTCTTTAACTAATAACTTTAATTATCACTCGTAGTATTGTTCACTGACGTTCCACTACCACTGATTACTGCTAGCTGTTATTGCATGCCATACAACGCTAAGGATCTCGGAGCCTTGTTACCCACGTCTTCACCCCACGGACCCACGCTAATGTGTGTGTGTGTGTATGTGTGTACTCACCTAGTTGTACTCACCTAGTTGAGGTTGCGGGGGTCGAGTCCGAGCTCCTGGCCCCGCCTCTTCACTGATCGCTACTAGGTCACTCTCCCTGAGCCGTGAGCTTTATCATACCTCTGCTTAAAGCTATGTATGGATCCTGCCTCCACTACATCACTTTCCAAACTATTCCACTTACTGACTACTCTGTGGCTGAAGAAATACTTCCTAACATCCCTGTGATTCATCTGTGTCTTCAGCTTCCAACTGTGTCCCCTTGTTACTGTGTCCAATCTCTGGAACATCCTGTCTTTGTCCACCTTGTCAATTCCTCTCAGTATTTTGTATGTCGTTATCATGTCCCCCCTATCTCTCCTGTCCTCCAGTGTCGTCAGGTTGATTTCCCTTAACCTCTCCTCGTAGGACATACCTCTTAGCTCTGGGACTAGTCTTGTTGCAAACCTTTGCACTTTCTCTAGTTTCTTTACGTGCTTGGCTAGGTGTGGGTTCCAAACTGGTGCCGCATACTCCAATATGGGCCTAACGTACACGGTGTACAGGGTCCTGAATGATGTGTGTGTGTGTGTGTGCGTGTGTGTGTGTGTGTGTGTGTGTGTGTGTGTGTGTGTGTGTGTGTGTGTGTGCGCGCATCTTTGCATGTACACTGAGTTTTGTTTACATCCTCCCTTTAAGGATATAAATATTTCTGACCGGTGGTTAACAGGTATAATATATTTGACGTTTTGAGGGTACATACTTGATGGACTTACACATTTAATAGGCTGAATTACATATTTGATGGGTTGGGTACAGTTTTGACGGAATAGAGATTACATATCTGAAAAGTGTGGGTACATATTTGACGGGCTGAGATATATACACCTTGACCACATGCGATACAGAAATGATAAGCTATTACGGTGCTATTTAGCCTATTTTTTTTAATGTCGTCCGCCCCAATGGAAAAATTTAAAAAGCTCTCTATAATAGTAACCTTTTTCTTTTTATAAATTTACCATTGCAATGTTTTATGTGTATAAAGGGGAAAATATCTATCCAGTAACCTAGCCTAGCTCTTCTAGATCGATCGCTCACAACACACACGTCACTTATCACTTGGTTTGATCAGATTTTGGTCTCATCAAGATTAGTATTGTTGTTACAAGTCTGGGTATTCACCATAAATTATTAGGTATCGGGTTAAATATATACATATATTACATAGTAAGTGTAAACTCTCAATTCAGCTAAATTCACATATATACATGATTAATCGTAGCTCGATCGCTAGAGCACTCAGCTCACACACTGAGGTCCGGAGTTCGGATCTCCTTCGTTACGGCTGGAAAAACATTAGGGACATGTTTCCATACGACACCTGCTGTCCCCGTTCACCCATCAGTTTAAAATGGGTACCTGGGTGTTAGTCGACTGGTGTGGGTCGCAGCCTGGGACGAAACTGACCTAATAATTTACCCGAAATGCTCTGCATAACAAGCGGCTTTCTGTATAGTAGTATGTCTTTGGTGTCAGCTAGGACTGTATACCATGCACTTGTAGTGAATAAAGATATTATGCTTGGCTGGGCCTACCTTAATTAACCATCCAATGACATTTATCCTCAACATATGTCATAATTATCATGAAAAATATAATACCTAAAACTGTACGTAAGTTATGCTTCTTCTCTTACATTATCTCATCTTCTTTCATCTTCGAAAAACATGTCCTAATCAGCAGACCCGTTTTCTATTATATTATACATAGGAGAAAACAGGCTGCGTCAGCGACTTGAAAGGAACGCTTATGTGTACTCTCTTTCAAATCTTGCCCATCCCTTTAACACACATACTAAATGTTCATAACTATGACCATAATTTTTAAAGTGGTGGACCGGTAAGTCAGCGAAAAGCCTCGGTTAGATAACGAAAGCTCCAACGGCGGGTCATCATCTGACAAAGACCCGCGTCGGCAAACACTTGTCCTGTTAACTGACGAACTTTGCCTCACCTTCAACACACCCCAATACTGTTATCCACCCCAAACAATATTTTGTCCACCTAGGTTGAATAGCACAGAGCTAAGAGACCACACACACATTAATAAGGCTAAGAAGGACAAAGAATATATATATATATATATATATATATATATATATATATATATATATATATATATATATATATATGTCGTGCCGAATATGTAAAACTGGGCAATTAGCA
>NC_091314.1:21006096-21043596 GCF_038502225.1 Cherax quadricarinatus
TAAACGCTTTAGCTACTGTCTCGGCAGTCTTATCTGCAATAGGAACTAACTCACAATATCTGGTGAAATGGTCTACCATAACACACAGATGTTTGTTGCCTTGGAGGGAACATTGGAAATTAATTAACAAATCTAGCGCAACTCTTTCCCACGGTTCGCTAGTAGTTGGATACACTTGGATTGGATTAGGGCCATTAGCATTACCTTTATGTTGCATGCAGACACTACATTTCTTAACATACTCAGAAATATCAGTTGCCATAGGAGGCCAAAAGTATTTCAATCTGGCTTGTTTTACTGAACGATCCATACCAGGGTGTGCAACACCTGGTACATCGTGAACTAGCTGTAAGGCTACATTCACTAGTGACTGTGGAATTACTAACTGGTATACTCTTCTGCTAGGAGTACCCAACTCGGCTGTTCGATACAGTAATTCTTGGTTCATGACAAAGTCACTGATGGGTGCTGGTGGCTTCACAGTCAGAATAAGATCTTCCTGGAGCAGGAATCGAATCACACCAGACCACATGGGATCTGTTCGTTGAGCATTCTTTACATCTTCAGCACTAAATGGAGGGTCTGCAGTTACTATACTAACATGTCGCGATAAGGCATCTGCGACTACATTTGACTTGCCAGGTAAATGCTCAAAGGTGGGATTGAACTCTTGGATAGTCAAGGTCCATCTGGCTAACCTTCCAGTAGGTTGTTTGTTCTGGAATAAGGGTATCAGTGGAGCATGGTCTGTCAGAACATGAACAGAGTACTGATAAATAATGTCTCGGAAGTGCTTTAAAGACCATACTATTGCTAAAGCTTCTTGCTCAGTTACTGTATAATTACGTTCAGCCTTTGTAAGGACTCGGCTAGCAAATGCAACTGTGTTGTACTTGCCATCGGTCTTCTGAGCTAGTACGGCACCTATGCCAATTGAACTAGCATCAGTTGTCAGATAGAAGGGCTTAGAAAAATCTGGAAATTTCAAAATTGGAGCAGATGTTAGCTTTTCTTTTAGAGTTTGGAATGCTCTTTCTTGACGGAAGGTCCAAACAAAAGGAGCATCTTTCTTAAGCAACTCAGTTAGAGGAGCAGCTATGGAAGAAAAATTGGCAATGAAAGATCTATAAAAACCTGCTAAGCCCACAAAGGATCTTACGGCATCAGCAGTTTTGGGTGTTGGAAAATTTACTACTGCAGTTACTTTGGTCAGTCGTAACCCCTCTAGGAGTGACTACGTGACCAAGAAACTTAATTTCTGATCTGAAAAATTGACATTTAGACAGTTTGATCTTTAAATTGGCTTCTTCAAGCTTACCAAGTACTACATCAAGTCTTTTCAAGTGTGTATCCACGTCTTTAGACATGACGATTACGTCATCTAAGTACACCATAAGTGCATTACCTATGAGACCTCTAAAGATATTAGTCATGAGCCTTGAGAACGTGATAGGGGAAGATCGTAATCCAAACGCCATATGGAGGAAGTGATAATGACCTGTAGGAGTGGAGAATGCAGTTAGCTCTTGGCTGTCCTCGTGAAGAGGGACTTGCCAAAACCCTTGTAACAAATCCAGGGTTGAAAAGACTTTGTTATCTCCGATGTTACGTAAAAGATCACCCAGTACAGGAAGTGGGAAGCGATCTGGAATAGTTTTCGCGTTTAACTTCCTAAAGTCAATCACTGGGCGCCAAGTACCATCCTTCTTAGGTACTAGGATCAAGGGTGCATTCCAAGGTGAATTGCTAGGTGCAATAACTCCATCATCAAGCATTTGATTGATCAATTCTTCTGCGACAGCAACTTGTGAATGAGGCATTCTGTACGCAGGTATGTAGATAGGTCTAGTACCAGGTTCAAGTGGAATACGATGGGACAATAAGTTCGTTATACCCATCTTCTCACCTGGTAAAGCAATGGCTTTACGACGTTTGTTCAACAGAGTCAACAAACGCTTGACTTCATCTGGGAAGTCAGTGGGAGCTAAGTCTTTCTCCTCAACTGGTGGATGAGGTCTCCCCGGCAGAAATAGCACCGACCCACTGGTCAGGTGACAACTCATCCTCTACCTGAACAGGGTAAGGATAGTGAACAAGGTCAACAAGATTGGTATTTGCTCTGAGGCGAACACTGTGACCAGAAGTGTTGGCCAGGAAGAAATGGATCTTACTATCTCTTACAACATGAAAGGATGGTTTAACAAATAGGCCTTTTACTTTGCAGGAATCACTGTGAACTAGGACGTTATCACCATCTGGAACACTAGGAACAACTACAGACACTCTAGTGAGAGCACTAGCCGCAACAGAGACGTCTTTCTGCAGACGGCATGTGACATCAACAAGAGATGGCATTACTAGTTTCAAGTAATCGTTTTCTGACAAGGCATCCCCTGTGGAGAAACTACTACTCGAACTAGCAGTCATTGCAGGGATAGGTTATGCACTCAAGGCAATCTGAGTGTCCTCGGACACTTGAGGCAACGGACTATCCTGCAAGTCTGAAGGTATAGGTGGAACACTGATGGGAGTGACATAATTACCAGTGCCTGACCGCTTGGGTACGCTACTGGAGAATGCATTGCCTTGTAAGGACTTAATCCGTACATCATACTCTGCAGCAGTATGACAGATTTCTGACCCAAGCTGGTAACCCCAGAATGGAACGATCAAGTCGTCAATTTGGGCATGCCATCGATAAGGGTCGAGCACAATGCGTAAGTCTCGCATGGAAGCAAAGCCCAGTAGAAGGTCACCAGGGAAAGTAATCTGGTCGACAACAAGGAAGGAAGCAGTGAAGTCTCTACCTTGGATAGAAAAGGTTAGGGAAGTCCGACCTCGGACACGCAGGTGAGAACCAGCTACTCCACTAAGGGAGGACACATGAGTCGGTTCTACGAGAAGGACATGTCGTAACTGCTTATCCTTAAACAAACTAGACCTAATAATATTGACTTGCGCACCAGAGTCCATGAACAAATGAACGGGCGCATTATGAACAGATGCTTGCACTATAGGGCCTATGGTTGCATTGGAAGTTATGTGCAAACAAAAAGGTGGATTGTCATCAGAAAAGACTTGTTCTACTTCATCCCCAAAATCATCTATGTCAGAGACATGTGAAGCAACATCATCAGCAGGATTGTCATTCTCGAGACTGCTTAAGGCTTCAAAGGAATTGTGAACGGGGATGGTGTACTCATTATCACCTACTGTCACCATGGGACGGTTTGACTGGGGCGCTCGAATTCCCCCGAATTGGAAGAATGAACCTGGTTCTGGTTAGTTTGAGAACCACGACGTCTGTTTCCTCTACGGGTTCTGCGGTTGGAACGGCCACGGAAAGACCTAGAGTACTGAAGGTTATAGAGAGCATTGCACTCAGATGTGTCATGTCCATGTATTCTATGATAAGTACAGTAGGGAAGATCTGGGTACTCATCATCAGTACGACGTCTCTTAGGGTAACTATCAGGACAATTAATTGCAATATGGCCACGGAAACCACAGTTGTAACAAGTCCGCCGACTATGGTTACTGAATGTACTATGAATACTACGAGGTTTATAACGACTCTGTACACTGGTTCTTGGTGACCTCTGAGATGGTTGACGACCACGATTTGTCTCTGTGGCGCAAACAAGAGGTGGTGCAGACTGAGGCATATGTGTGACATTACTTTTAATACATGGGAAAGTACCCTGGGGGCACAAGGAACGTACATGATTTAAGGCTGTAAGTGGTTCCATCGTCACAGTTGGAGGATGAGCCTCATAAGCACACACGGAAGCAGGTGGCATTAGTTCTTTAATTGCTCCAAAAGCTGCTATTTTAGCAAGCGATTCTGTAAATGGTTTAGCCTCTTCAGGGAGAAAAGCTGATGACTGGACAGCATTGATAAATGATGATAAAAGTTTGTCTAATCTAACAGCAAATGCACTCAACGATTCATTACTCATGGGTGTAGCATTCACTAGTTCCCTAAGAACGACATATGGATCAGCTGTTTTTACTGGGACAAGGAAAGAACGAATCAGTTCCTCATATTGTGACCACTTAGTAAGATTCCTGAAGTCACGCATATCAAGGAGATCAACAACGTGAACAGCAGCAGGGGATCGATAAAGAGCTTCTTTAGCAAGTCTGATAAGACTTTCCTCTGAAGGAGGACCTTCAACTAGAGCACTAGCACGAGAACGAATGGCCGCAAACCATGCTTCAAGACTATGTACATGGCCATTGAATAAAGGTAACGCATCAAGGGAATCACGAGTATAACTATAGTATCTCGGTGTCTGGGTCGGTCTGTCAGTCGGTAAGGAACTGTGAGGACTGATGACAGGGGCAACAGTAGCCTGAGAGGTCTGAGTGTCGACATTCACTAAAGTATCACTTGACGGTATGTGAGACATAATGGCAAAGTTGCACGAGAACAAATAAGGCAAAAAATAATGAACAATAAAAATGATACAAAATGCTAGAATTGAAATAAAAGAGATGCAACTAATTCTGCAGAAGTAATAAAAAATGTCTAAGATACACTGCAAGAGGAAGGACAACTCAATGTAAAGGACTATTGGCCAAGAAAAAAAAATTACATTGAAATATACAAGTAAAAATATTACTGGAGACTGAATTAAATGCAAAATGAGCTGTCTTTACTCTACAGTGGCAGGGCACACAACACTTACAGTGGCAGGGCACACAACACTTACAGTGGCAGGGCACACAACACTTACAGTGGCAGGGCACACAACACTTACAGTGGCAGGGCACACAACACTTACAGTGGCAGGGCACACAACACTTACAGTGGCAGGGCACACAACACTTACAGTGGCAGGGCACACAACACTTACAGTGGCAGGGCACACAACACTTACAGTGGCAGGGCACACAACACTTACAGTGGCAGGGCACACAACACTTACAGTGGCAGGGCACACAACACTTACAGTGGCAGGGCACACAACACTTACAGTGGCAGGGCACACAACACTTACAGTGGCAGGGCACACAACACTTACAGTGGCAGGGCGCACAACACTTACAGTGGCAGTGGCAGGGCACACAACACTTACAGTGGCAGGGCACACAACACTTACAGTGGCAGGGCACACAACACTTACAGTGGCAGGGCACACAACACTTACAGTGGCAGGGCACACAACACTTACAGTGGCAGGGCACACAACACTTACAGTGGCAGGGCACACAACACTTACAGTGGCAGGGCACACAACACTTACAGTGGCAGGGCACACAACACTTACAGTGGCAGGGCACACAACACTTACAGTGGCAGGGCACACAACACTTACAGTGGCAGGGCACACAACACTTACAGTGGCAGGGCACACAACACTTACAGTGGCAGGGCACACAACACTTACAGTGGCAGGGCACACAACACTTACAGTGGCAGGGCACACAACACTTACAGTGGCAGGGCACACAACACTTACAGTGGCAGGGCACACAACACTTACAGTGGCAGGGCACACAACACTTACAGTGGCAGGGCACACAACACTTACAGTGGCAGGGCACACAACACTTACAGTGGCAGGGCACACAACACTTACAGTGGCAGGGCACACAACACTTACAGTGGCAGGGCACACAACACTTACAGTGGCAGGGCACACAACACTTACAGTGGCAGGGCACACAACACTTACAGTGGCAGGGCACACAACACTTACAGTGGCAGGGCACACAACACTTACAGTGGCAGGGCACACAACACTTACAGTGGCAGGGCACACAACACTTACAGTGGCAGGGCACACAACACTTACAGTGGCAGGGCACACAACACTTACAGTGGCAGGGCACACAACACTTACAGTGGCAGGGCACACAACACTTACAGTGGCAGGGCACACAACACTTACAGTGGCAGGGCACACAACACTTACAGTGGCAGGGCACACAACACTTACAGTGGCAGGGCACACAACACTTACAGTGGCAGGGCACACAACACTTACAGTGGCAGGGCACACAACACTTACAGTGGCAGGGCACACAACACTTACAGTGGCAGGGCACACAACACTTACAGTGGCAGGGCACACAACACTTACAGTGGCAGGGCACACAACACTTACAGTGGCAGGGCACACAACACTTACAGTGGCAGGGCACACAACACTTACAGTGGCAGGGCACACAACACTTACAGTGGCAGGGCACACAACACTTACAGTGGCAGGGCACACAACACTTACAGTGGCAGGGCACACAACACTTACAGGGCACACAACACTTACAGTGGCAGGGCACACAACACTTACAGTGGCAGGGCACACAACACTTACAGTGGCAGGGCACACAACACTTACAGTGGCAGGGCACACAACACTTACAGTGGCAGGGCACACAACACTTACAGTGGCAGGGCACACAACACTTACAGTGGCAGGGGACACAACACTTACAGTGGCAGGGCACACAACACTTACAGTGGCAGGGCACACAACACTTACAGTGGCAGGGCACACAACACTTACAGTGGCAGGGCACACAACACTTACAGTGGCAGGGCACACAACACTTACAGTGGCAGGGCACACAACACTTACAGTGGCAGGGCACACAACACTTACAGTGGCAGGGCACACAACACTTACAGTGGCAGGGCACACAACACTTACAGTGGCAGGGCACACAACACTTACAGTGGCAGGGCACACAACACTTACAGTGGCAGGGCACACAACACTTACAGTGGCAGGGCACACAACACTTACAGTGGCAGGGCACACAACACTTACAGTGGCAGGGCACACAACACTTACAGTGGCAGGGCACACAACACTTACAGTGGCAGGGCACACAACACTTACAGTGGCAGGGCACACAACACTTACAGTGGCAGGGCACACAACACTTACAGTGGCAGGGCACACAACACTTACAGTGGCAGGGCACACAACACTTACAGTGGCAGGGCACACAACACTTACAGTGGCAGGGCACACAACACTTACAGTGGCAGGGCACACAACACTTACAGTGGCAGGGCACACAACACTTACAGTGGCAGGGCAGAGAACACAACACTTACAGTGGCAGGGCACACAACACTTACAGTGGCAGGGCACACAACACTTACAGTGGCAGGGCACACAACACTTACAGTGGCAGGGCACACAACACTTACAGTGGCAGGGCACACAACACTTACAGTGGCAGGGCACACAACACTTACAGTGGCAGGGCACACAACACTTACAGTGGCAGGGCACACAACACTTACAGTGGCAGGGCACACAACACTTACAGTGGCAGGGCACACAACACTTACAGTGGCAGGGCACACAACACTTACAGTGGCAGGGCACACAACACTTACAGTGGCAGGGCACACAACACTTACAGTGGCAGGGCACACAACACTTACAGTGGCAGGGCACACAACACTTACAGTGGCAGGGCACACAACACTTACAGTGGCAGGGCACACAACACTTACAGTGGCAGGGCACACAACACTTACAGTGGCAGGGCACACAACACTTACAGTGGCAGGGCACACAACACTTACAGTGGCAGGGCACACAACACTTACAGTGGCAGGGCACACAACACTTACAGTGGCAGGGCACACAACACTTACAGTGGCAGGGCACACAACACTTACAGTGGCAGGGCACACAACACTTACAGTGGCAGGGCACACAACACTGACAGTGGCACGGCACACAACACTTACAGGGGCAGGGCACACAACACTTACAGTGGCAGGGCACACAACACTTACAGTGGCAGGGCACACAACACTTACAGTGGCAGGGCACACAACACTTACAGTGGCAGGGCACACAACACTTACAGTGGCAGGGCACACAACACTTACAGTGGCAGGGCACACAACACTTACAGTGGCAGGGCACACAACACTTACAGTGGCAGGGCACACAACACTTACAGTGGCAGGGCACACAACACTTACAGTGGCAGGGCACACAACACTTACAGTGGCAGGGCACACAACACTTACAGTGGCAGGGCACACAACACTTACAGTGGCAGGGCACACAACACTTACAGTGGCAGGGCACACAACACTTACAGTGGCAGGGCACACAACACTTACAGTGGCAGGGCACACAACACTTACAGTGGCAGGGCACACAACACTTACAGTGGCAGGGCACACAACACTTACAGTGGCAGGGCACACAACACTTACAGTGGCAGGGCACACAACACTTACAGTGGCAGGGCACACAACACTTACAGTGGCAGGGCACACAACACTTACAGTGGCAGGGCACACAACACTTACAGTGGCAGGGCACACAACACTTACAGTGGCAGGGCACACAACACTTACAGTGGCAGGGCACACAACACTTACAGTGGCAGGGCACACAACACTTACAGTGGCAGGGCACACAACACTTACAGTGGCAGGGCACACAACACTTACAGTGGCAGGGCACACAACACTTACAGTGGCAGGGCACACAACACTTACAGTGGCAGGGCACACAACACTTACAGTGGCAGGGCACACAACACTTACAGTGGCAGGGCACACAACACTTACAGTGGCAGGGCACACAACACTTACAGTGGCAGGGCACACAACACTTACAGTGGCAGGGCACACAACACTTACAGTGGCAGGGCACACAACACTTACAGTGGCAGGGCACACAACACTTACAGTGGCAGGGCACACAACACTTACAGTGGCAGGGCACACAACACTTACAGTGGCAGGGCACACAACACTTACAGTGGCAGGGCACACAACACTTACAGTGGCAGGGCACACAACACTTACAGTGGCAGGGCACACAACACTTACAGTGGCAGGGCACACAACACTTACAGTGGCAGGGCACACAACACTTACAGTGGCAGGGCACACAACACTTACAGTGGCAGGGCACACAACACTTACAGTGGCAGGGCACACAACACTTACAGTGGCAGGGCACACAACACTTACAGTGGCAGGGCACACAACACTTACAGTGGCAGGGCACACAACACTTACAGTGGCAGGGCACACAACACTTACAGTGGCAGGGCACACAACACTTACAGTGGCAGGGCACACAACACTTACAGTGGCAGGGCACACAACACTTACAGTGGCAGGGCACACAACACTTACAGTGGCAGGGCACACAACACTTACAGTGGCAGGGCACACAACACTTACAGTGGCAGGGCACACAACACTTACAGTGGCAGGGCACACAACACTTACAGTGGCAGGGCACACAACACTTACAGTGGCAGGGCACACAACACTTACAGGGCACAAAACACTTACAGTGGCAGGGCACACAACACTTACAGTGGCAGGGCACACAACACTTACAGTGGCAGGGCACACAACACTTACAGTGGCAGGGCACACAACACTTACAGTGGCAGGGCACACAACACTTACAGTGGCAGGGCACACAACACTTACAGTGGCAGGGCACACAACACTTACAGTGGCAGGGCACACAACACTTACAGTGGCAGGGCACACAACACTTACAGTGGCAGGGCACACAACACTTACAGTGGCAGTGGGGCACACAACACTTACAGTGGCAGGGCACACAACACTTACAGTGGCAGGGCACACAACACTTACAGTGGCAGGGCACACAACACTTACAGTGGCAGGGCACACAACACTTACAGTGGCAGGGCACACAACACTTACAGTGGCAGGGCACACAACACTTACAGTGGCAGGGCACACAACACTTACAGTGGCAGGGCACACAACACTTACAGTGGCAGGGCACACAACACTTACAGTGGCAGGGCACACAACACTTACAGTGGCAGGGCACACAACACTTACAGTGGCAGGGCACACAACACTTACAGTGGCAGGGCACACAACACTTACAGTGGCAGGGCACACAACACTTACTTACAGTGGCAGGGCACACAACACTTACAGTGGCAGGGCACACAACACTTACAGTGGCAGGGCACACAACACTTACAGTGGCAGGGCACACAACACTTACAGTGGCAGGGCACACAACACTTACAGTGGCAGGGCACACAACACTTACAGTGGCAGGGCACACAACACTTACAGTGGCAGGGCACACAACACTTACAGTGGCAGGGCACACAACACTTACAGTGGCAGGGCACACAACACTTACAGTGGCAGGGCACACAACACTTACAGTGGCAGGGCACACAACACTTACAGTGGCAGGGCACACAACACTTACAGTGGCAGGGCACACAACACTTACAGTGGCAGGGCACACAACACTTACAGTGGCAGGGCACACAACACTTACAGTGGCAGGGCACACAACACTTACAGTGGCAGGGCACACAACACTTACAGTGGCAGGGCACACAACACTTACAGTGGCAGGGCACACAACACTTACAGGGGCAGGGCACACAACACTTACAGTGGCAGGGCACACAACACTTACAGTGGCAGGGCACACAACACTTACAGTGGCAGGGCACACAACACTTACAGTGGCAGGGCACACAACACTTACAGTGGCAGGGCACACAACACTTACAGTGGCAGGGCACACAACACTTACAGTGGCAGGGCACACAACACTTACAGTGGCAGGGCACACAACACTTACAGTGGCAGGGCACACAACACTTACAGTGGCAGGGCACACAACACTTACAGTGGCAGGGCACACAACACTTACAGTGGCAGGGCACACAACACTTACAGTGGCAGGGCACACAACACTTACAGTGGCAGGGCACACAACACTTACAGTGGCAGGGCACACAACACTTACAGTGGCAGGGCACACAACACTTACAGTGGCAGGGCACACAACACTTACAGTGGCAGGGCACACAACACTTACAGTGGCAGGGCACACAACACTTACAGGGCACACAACACTTACAGTGGCAGGGCACACAACACTTACAGTGGCAGGGCACACAACACTTACAGTGGCAGGGCACACAACACTTACAGTGGCAGGGCACACAACACTTACAGTGGCAGGGCACACAACACTTACAGTGGCAGGGCACACAACACTTACAGTGGCAGGGCACACAACACTTACAGTGGCAGGGCACACAACACTTACAGTGGCAGGGCACACAACACTTACAGTGGCAGGGCACACAACACTTACAGTGGCAGGGCACACAACACTTACAGTGGCAGGGCACACAACACTTACAGTGGCAGGGCACACAACACTTACAGTGGCAGGGCACACAACACTTACAGTGGCAGGGCACACAACACTTACAGTGGCAGGGCACACAACACTTACAGTGGCAGGGCACACAACACTTACAGTGGCAGGGCACACAACACTTACAGTGGCAGGGCACACAACACTTACAGTGGCAGGGCACACAACACTTACAGTGGCAGGGCACACAACACTTACAGTGGCAGGGCACACAACACTTACAGTGGCAGGGCACACAACACTTACAGTGGCAGGGCACACAACACTTACAGTGGCAGGGCACACAACACTTACAGTGGCAGGGCACACAACACTTACAGTGGCAGGGCACACAACACTTACAGTGGCAGGGCACACAACACTTACAGTGGCAGGGCACACAACACTTACAGTGGCAGGGCACACAACACTTACAGTGGCAGGGCACACAACACTTACAGTGGCAGGGCACACAACACTTACAGTGGCAGGGCACACAACACTTACAGTGGCAGGGCACACAACACTTACAGTGGCAGGGCACACAACACTTACAGTGGCAGGGCACACAACACTTACAGTGGCAGGGCACACAACACTTACAGTGGCAGGGCACACAACACTTACAGTGGCAGGGCACACAACACTTACAGTGGCAGGGCACACAACACTTACAGTGGCAGGGCACACAACACTTACAGTGGCAGGGCACACAACACTTACAGTGGCAGGGCACACAACACTTACAGTGGCAGGGCACACAACACTTACAGTGGCAGGGCACACAACACTTACAGTGGCAGGGCACACAACACTTACAGTGGCAGGGCACACAACACTTACAGTGGCAGGGCACACAACACTTACAGTGGCAGGGCACACAACACTTACAGTGGCAGGGCACACAACACTTACAGTGGCAGGGCACACAACACTTACAGTGGCAGGGCACACAACACTTACAGTGGCAGGGCACACAACACTTACAGTGGCAGGGCACACAACACTTACAGTGGCAGGGCACACAACACTTACAGTGGCAGGGCACACAAAACTTACAGTGGCAGGGCACACAACACTTACAGTGGCAGGGCACACAACACTTACAGTGGCAGGGCACACAACACTTACAGTGGCAGGGCACACAACACTTACAGTGGCAGGGCACACAACACTTACAGTGGCAGGGCACACAACACTTACAGTGGCAGGGCACACAACACTTACAGTGGCAGGGCACACAACACTTACAGTGGCAGGGCACACAACACTTACAGTGGCAGGGCACACAACACTTACAGTGGCAGGGCACACAACACTTACAGTGGCAGGGCACACAACACTTACAGTGGCAGGGCACACAACACTTACAGTGGCAGGGCACACAACACTTACAGTGGCAGGGCACACAACACTTACAGTGGCAGGGCACACAACACTTACAGTGGCAGGGCACACAACACTTACAGTGGCAGGGCACACAACACTTACAGTGGCAGGGCACACAACACTTACAGTGGCAGGGCACACAACACTTACAGTGGCAGGGCACACAACACTTACAGTGGCAGGGCACACAACACTTACAGTGGCAGGGCACACAACACTTACAGTGGCAGGGCACACAACACTTACAGTGGCAGGGCACACAACACTTACAGTGGCAGGGCACACAACACTTACAGTGGCAGGGCACACAACACTTACAGTGGCAGGGCACACAACACTTACAGTGGCACACAACACTTACAGTGGCAGGGCACACAACACTTACAGTGGCAGGGCACACAACACTTACAGTGGCAGGGCACACAACACTTACAGTGGCAGGGCACACAACACTTACAGTGGCAGGGCACACAACACTTACAGTGGCAGGGCACACAACACTTACAGTGGCAGGGCACACAACACTTACAGTGGCAGGGCACACAACACTTACAGTGGCAGGGCACACAACACTTACAGTGGCAGGGCACACAACACTTACAGTGGCAGGGCACACAACACTTACAGTGGCAGGGCACACAACACTTACAGTGGCAGGGCACACAACACTTACAGTGGCAGGGCACACAACACTTACAGTGGCAGGGCACACAACACTTACAGTGGCAGGGCACACAACACTTACAGTGGCAGGGCACACAACACTTACAGTGGCAGGGCACACAACACTTACAGTGGCAGGGCACACAACACTTACAGTGGCAGGGCACACAACACTTACAGTGGCAGGGCACACAACACTTACAGTGGCAGGGCACACAACACTTACAGTGTCAAGGCACACAACTCTTACAGTGGCATTGCACACAACACTTACAGTGGCAGGGCACACAACACTTACAGTGGCAGGGCACACAACACTTACAGTGGCAGGGCACACAACACTTACAGTGGCAGGGCACACAACACTTACAGTGGCAGGGCACACAACACTTACAGTGGCAGGGCACACAACACTTACAGTGGCAGGGCACACAACACTTACAGTGGCAGGGCACACAACACTTACAGTGGCAGGGCACACAACACTTACAGTGGCAGGGCACACAACACTTACAGTGGCAGGGCACACAACACTTACAGTGGCAGGGCACACAACACTTACAGTGGCAGGGCACACAACACTTACAGTGGCAGGGCACACAACACTTACAGTGGCAGGGCACACAACACTTACAGTGGCAGGGCACACAACACTTACAGTGGCAGGGCACACAACACTTACAGTGGCAGGGCACACAACACTTACAGTGGCAGGGCACACAACACTTACAGTGGCAGGGCACACAACACTTACAGTGGCAGGGCACACAACACTTACAGTGGCAGGGCACACAACACTTACAGTGGCAGGGCACACAACACTTACAGTGGCAGGGCACACAACACTTACAGTGGCAGGGCACACAACACTTACAGTGGCAGGGCACACAACACTTACAGTGGCAGGGCACACAACACTTACAGTGGCAGGGCACACAACACTTACAGTGGCAGGGCACACAACACTTACAGTGGCAGGGCACACAACACTTACAGTGGCAGGGCACACAACACTTACAGTGGCAGGGCACACAACACTTACAGTGGCAGGGCACACAACACTTACAGTGGCAGGGCACACAACACTTACAGTGGCAGGGCACACAACACTTACAGTGGCAGGGCACACAACACTTACAGTGGCAGGGCACACAACACTTACAGTGGCAGGGCACACAACACTTACAGTGGCAGGGCACACAACACTTACAGTGGCAGGGCACACAACACTTACAGTGGCAGGGCACACAACACTTACAGTGGCAGGGCACACAACACTTACAGTGGCAGGGCACACAACACTTACAGTGGCAGGGCACACAACACTTACAGTGGCAGGGCACACAACACTTACAGTGGCAGGGCACACAACACTTACAGTGGCAGGGCACACAACACTTACAGTGGCAGGGCACACAACACTTACAGTGGCAGGGCACACAACACTTACAGTGGCAGGGCACACAACACTTACAGTGGCAGGGCACACAACACTTACAGTGGCAGGGCACACAACACTTACAGTGGCAGGGCACACAACACTTACAGTGGCAGGGCACACAACACTTACAGTGGCAGGGCACACAACACTTACAGTGGCAGGGCACACAACACTTACAGTGGCAGGGCACACAACACTTACAGTGGCAGGGCACACAACACTTACAGTGGCAGGGCACACAACACTTACAGTGGCAGGGCACACAACACTTACAGTGGCAGGGCACACAACACTTACAGTGGCAGGGCACACAACACTTACAGTGGCAGGGCACACAACACTTACAGTGGCAGGGCACACAACACTTACAGTGGCAGTACAGTGGCAGGGCACACAACACTTACAGTGGCAGGGCACACAACACTTACAGTGGCAGGGCACACAACACTTACAGTGGCAGGGCACACAACACTTACAGTGGCAGGGCACACAACACTTACAGTGGCAGGGCACACAACACTTACAGTGGCAGGGCACACAACACTTACAGTGGCAGGGCACACAACACTTACAGTGGCAGGGCACACAACACTTACAGTGGCAGGGCACACAACACTTACAGTGGCAGGGCACAACACTTACAGTGGCAGGGCACACAACACTTACAGTGGCAGGGCACACAACACTTACAGTGGCAGGGCACACAACACTTACAGTGGCAGGGCACACAACACTTACAGTGGCAGGGCACACAACACTTACAGTGGCAGGGCACACAACACTTACAGTGGCAGGGCACACAACACTTACAGTGGCAGGGCACACAACACTTACAGTGGCAGGGCACACAACACTTACAGTGGCAGGGCACACAACACTTACAGGGCACACAACACTTACAGTGGCAGGGCACACAACACTTACAGTGGCAGGGCACACAACACTTACAGTGGCAGGGCACACAACACTTACAGTGGCAGGGCACACAACACTTACAGTGGCAGGGCACACAACACTTACAGTGGCAGGGCACACAACACTTACAGTGGCAGGGCACACAACACTTACAGTGGCAGGGCACACAACACTGAAATACTACGAAGTCAAAGACTATCTTGATCTTATTGTAGTGTAATAGTTCGTGTTGCAAACAATCCCGATTGAGTGCAAGACAGAGCAACAGTGAGACACTACTACTCCAATCAAGGCATCGATACCGGGGTTAAATTTTCCCTATCACAAGCCAGGGAAAAACTTTCGGATCCGATACAAATACCCGGGTAAGTCTAGACATCTACGCTACTAGTTAGGTCGGCTGCAGCTGATAGTTAGGGCATATCTTGCCTAGATTTACCAATAAGCCTCGTTATCGGTGGGCCATTGAGCCTAACCAAGTAAGATAAAATCTATTCAGCATTAAGTTCAAGTGAAATGTTGAAATATACGCTCGTCTGGGGCAATTAATTACTTAGCACTTAAATTCCCACAGTCAGGGTTGTTTATTTAGATTTTAGTAAGGATTTTGATAGAGTACCGCACCGAAGACTGTTACAGAAAGTGGCAGCTCATGGCATCGGGGAAAAAGTGCTCTCATGGATCGAGTCATGTCGCACAGACAGGAAGCAGAGAGTGTGCATAAATGGGGTTAAATCCGACCTCACTAGGTGCAGCCGACCTAACTAGTACCGTAGATGTCTTGACTTACCTGGGTATTTGTATCAGACCCGAAAGTTTTTCCTTGGCTTGTGGTAGGGAAAATTTAACCCCTGTATCGATGTCTTGATTGAAGTAGTAGCGTCTCACTGTTGCACTTTCACTCAGTCTGCAGTGTTTGCAACACGAACTATTACACTAAACTAAGATCAAGATTAATCTTTGGCTTCTTGGTATTTCACAACAGGAAGACCTGTTACACTTCACTGTCTCATTACTTCTACTATGAATTGTTGAGATTATCAATAAACGAAGATCAAGAACGGACTGCACTATTGTTCCTTAGTTCAGGAGCTGTGCCCACGTGGCACACGTTTCCCCGTCCGTGTCTTAAAGCATTTTGCCCTGCGCAGCGCCCTCAGCCCTCACACGTGCCCTCCTTACAAAGGATTTGCTGAATTCAGCGTTATTACTCTTCCTTGTTAAACACTGCAACAGTATTCAATACAAGATAGTAGATTTCTTGTTATCCAGCTATCGATGACAGTTCATTATTGTCCCGCATTGTAAGTGGTGCAGAGTTTTCCTGTAACTTCCCTGTTAAGGTCGAGTTATTTTCTCATTCCGCTGTCACTCGTATTAAACTAACACTACTCCGTAGAGGTGGTGTGACTATGACGCTGTTAGCTGCATGTGGATTTAATTACTGATCATGTGGAAGCAAGAGAGGCTATCAGCCCCTCTGGAGAGCTCAGTCCCTCAGGGGGCTGAAGGGGATGAGAGGGCTTATATCTCCTTTTCTGGAGGATTTTTCTCCACACAGTTAATGTAGTAAACTTACATATTAGAATGTGCCAAGAAAACTTGTAAAATTCATTAATGTACTGCCATCTTCAGGTAGCATAAAATAAATAAATAAAATTCCAATAAAAGAATACGCTTATATATATATATATATATATATATATATATATATATATATATATATATATATATATAGTTGCAGCAATCCCTGTGGTTGCAAGGCAACCACAGGGAAGAGAGAATGACGTTGCTCAATGCGCCTTTCGTGTTGCGAAAGCAATACTACAGGAAAATGAAATAGAGGAGAGACCCAAGCAGGTTGTCTACTGAGCTCCAGAATCAGCTAACCGACAACCCTAAATGCCAAAGGCCTAGGGTTAATACATACTCGTATGTGATTATATACTATAGTTTGATTCTTGCTCCGTCCAGATCGAGTATTGGTGCAGTGTTAACCGAGATTCATGGAATTTACCTGTTTTCCAGACATAAAATAAATTACACCCGCTACTAGCCAGTTCGTGTGTGTGTGTGTGTGTGTGTGTGTGTGTGTGTGTGTGTGTGTGTGTGTGTGTGTGTGTGTGTGTGTGTGTGTGTGTGTGAATTCTTGTTCAGTATGCTCTTAACAGTCCTATAATTCCTGAAGACTACGTGAACGCTAAATCTGCTTAGGGAATTAGGCAAAAACCCCTTGGTGGGGATACCCTAGGTTCAGTTCTATAATGAGTCTCCCTCACTGCTATCACAGCCTTTTCCACAAACTCCTTATGGCATCGCAGTCTCGTCGCAATGTCAAAAAATTTCGTAATTTCTTTATTAAGAAACTCGGGGCTAAAAATGCGTAGGGTTCTCAGAATCATTGTGAGAAATACTTTTTTACTTTAGTGCGTTTCTCACAGTGTTACTGAGAACCCTACACAGGAGTGGAACCCGGTGCGGTATTCTGCTGTTGTAACCCCGTCTGGCACCAGCAATCATTCCATGGTCAAAATCACTTAGAAACACATTTCTTCCCCATGTTCTGTCTGAACAGCAGCTGAACCTCTTAACTATTCCTGTTTATTTTTAAGCACTGAGGTGTTGCCACGTGTTTGACTGATTAGATATTTGCATTAACGACCAGGTGTACAGGTGTACGCAATAAAATGGCCACTAAGTGTATGTATATAGCAAACTATGAACCAATGTACCATTGGTTCCCCTACACATGAGTGAATAAACATTTCCAGTGTTGTAAACACACTAGGGGGGAGGGGAGCACACAGGGTAGAATCACAGTTATTTCATGGAGTACCATGGGTAGTGGAGCACGGGGTCACTGTCAATTAAACAAATCGGATTGATGCCAGAGTCACAGCACGTGTCTGCCGCCCCTCTCCCGTGGCTCTCATACCTGGGACCCAATGAAACTACCTGCATGCAGCCTGGATAGAGGTTATGAAGGGCGAGAAAGTGCTATCCAGTATTGGTTCAGCTGAGTGGTGGCTGAGACTCGACTCTGTGCTACCTTCATGCTGGTAAATGGTTCAGAGAATCGACAAGTTGATAAGTAAGACACATGTACAACACTTGGGTATCTTTATTGTGGAAACGTTTCGCCACACAGTGGTTTCATCAGTCCAGTACAAAGAATAGTGAAGATCAGGAGACTGAGGTAATCAGTCCATTAATCGTTTCAAGATTAATGGATTGATTACATTAACTCCAGGCTAAGGGACTGATTACCTCATTCTCCTTCTGATCTTCACTATTTTTGTTTGTAATGAACTGATGTAGTCACTGTGTGGCGAAATGTTTTCACAATAACGGTGCCCAAGTGTTCGACATGTGTCTAATTTATCAACCTTCATATTGGTACAGAGCTCTTGATCCATTGATCTTGTGGTACCTTCCCCCTTCTTGGATGACACCAAACAAGATTATTATTTTCATGGGGAACCGCTAAATCCGTAAGGGTGATACAGTGCCTGGGGGAATGGAAGGTAATCAGGTTTGGGTCGAGGACTGGAGAGTGTGGTTCCAATACGACTGAGGAGCATCAAGACACACCTCGCCTCCTGTTAGGTCAGTGAACGGTGAGGAGACTTAACGGGTAAAGAGTAAACATAAGAGATGCCAGTTAGTACACCAACACCTGTCCAGTGGAACCTTTGTTTTCTCTCTCTCTTTCCCTACGGACATTATGTAAACGATGCACTCTGCTTCATTTTATTTACGCAGCACTAAAACAGTTTGGTTATTCAGCACTATAAACATTTCTGATATTATCAAACGCACACTACCATTATCAACTTATTACTGTAATTAGTAACTTATACTATCATTATCAACTTACTAATGAGTTATACTCTCATTATCAACTTACTATAGTAGCCAGTAACTTATATCATCATTATCAACTTACTACTCAATTTATTACTGCCATCAGTGATTCACTCTATTACATAAATAGTAATCACAAAGCAAATGTAATTAATCAAGGATTATTCATCATATTCGTAATCCATATCCACAACGCGTTCCGCATCATTGACCGTGTGGCAAATTTATACGAAAGGGGAAATATCCCAATTATTTGATGCCGAGAAAAGATGCCCAGTTCTTAGGCAAGAAGTCTGTGGGGAGAGTGGCGTCCCTCAAGGCGGAAAGAGGCTCCTACCTTATGTAGAAATAATGATGTAAAATTTATCATCACCCAACACACAAATGCTGATACTTGATGTGGTGGATCAAGGTGTGTGATCAACTTACTTGATGTGGTGGATCAAGGTGTGTGATCAACTTACTTGATGTGGTGGATCAAGGTGTGTGATCAACTTGATGTGGTGGATCAAGGTGTGTGATCAACTTACTTGATGTGGTGGATCAAGGTGTGTGATCAACTTACTTGGTGTGGTGGATCAAGGTGTGTGATTACTTTTTCCTGGTGTTACTGTAGCCAGGGAACAACTGTTGATATGATGAAAGTTAGACACATGTGTAACATCTAGATATCTTTATTGTAGACGTTTCGCCATCCAGTGGCTTTATCAATACAGATTCTAGGACATAACTTGAAGACAGTAGAACTATATACAAAAGATGAGGTAATCAGTCCCTCAGCATTGGAGTTCGTGTGAAGAGCACCGTAGTTGTAGATATTCTGGAGCACAGACATGGAGACTGGCGCTTATATAGGCATCAGTGGATAGGGACAGGTAGCAGACGAAGACATAGTCACTGGTAGGCGGGATTCCCCAGTGGAAGTGGTTCATACCCAAGAGATGGTTTCGTGGTAGTAGTTGTTGCAATAGCCGTGAAGAAAGTTGTGTAGATATCCTCTGAACCAAGACTACACGATATTGTAGTGTCTGACAAATTGTGCATGAATGGTACACAGTACCGGTATTGTATACCATTCATATACGATTTCTTGAGTCAGTCGTAGTGATGATACGTCCAGGAAGTAGCATATCATGCTACTACTACTACTGATGTTGCTCCTTCTGTTGCCGTTGGTGTTGTTGCTACAGCTGTTTCTGTTTTGCTGTTACTGTTTCTGGTGATGTTGATGCTATTACTGTTGCTGCTAGTAATGCTGCCGCCTCTGATGCTAATGCCACTGTAGCTGCTGCCGCTGTATTTGCTGCCGTTGTTATTGCTGCTGCTGTTGTTGCTCCTGCTGTTGTTGTTGCTGCTGCTGCCACAATTAGAACGTTATGAGCGCCCATTCGTCAGACGTCACAACGGAAAATAAAGTGTCAAATGAAATGAAACAAATATATTTTTTTTGTGTGAAGGGGAGAGATGAGTGAGTCGCTTAGTGATATTCATAGTCAGAGATGATGACCGTAGCCTGACTGTTTAACTAAACCATGGTTGTAGCCTGACTGTTTAACTAAACCATGGTTGTAGCCTGACTGTTTAACTAAACCATGGTTGTAGCCTGACTGTTTAACTAAACCATGGTTGTAGCCTGACTGTTTAACTAAACCATGGTTGTAGCCTGACTGTTTAACTAAACCATGGCTGTAGCCTGACTGTTTAACTAAACCATGGTTGTAGCCTGACTGTTTAACTAAACCATGGTTGTAGCCTGACTGTTTAACTAAACCATGGCTGTAGCCTGACTTTAACTAAACCATGGTTGTAGCCTAAGTAAACCATGGTTGTAGCCTGACTAAGTAAACCATGGTTGTAGCCTGACTGTTTAACTAAACCATGGTTGTAGCCTGACTGTTTAACTAAACCATGGTTGTAGCCTGACTGTTTAACTAAACCATGGTTGTAGCCTGACTGTTTAACTAAACCATGGCTGTAGCCTGACTGTTTAACTAAACCATGGTTGTAGCCTGACTGTTTAACTAAACCATGGTTGTAGCCTGACTGTTTAACTAAACCATGGTTGTAGCCTGACTGTTTAACTAAACCATGGTTGTAGCCTGACTGTTTAACTAAACCATGGCTGTAGCCTGACTTTAACTAAACCATGGTTGTAGCCTAAGTAAACCATGGTTGTAGCCTGACTAAGTAAACCATGGTTGTAGCCTGACTAAGTAAACCATGGTTGTAGCCTGACTAAGTAAACCATGGTTGTAGCCTGACTAAGTAAACCATGGTTGTAGCCTAAGTAAACCATGGTTGTAGCCTAAGTAAACCATGGTTGTAGCCTAAGTAAACCATGGTTGTAGCCTAAGTAAACCATGGTTGTATCCTTACTAAGTAGCTGTATAGCCCTTGTGGCTTAGCGCTTCTTTTTGATTATAATAATAATCCTTACTAAGTAAACCATGGTTGCAGCCTAAGTAAACCATTGTTGTAGCCTGACTGTTTAAGTAAACCATAGTGGTAGCCTGACTGATTAACTAAACCATGGATGTAACCTGTTTAACTAAACCATGGTTGTATTCTGACTTTTTCAGTAAACCATGGTAGCAGCCTGACTGTTTCAGCAAACTATGGTAGCAACGTGACTGTTTCAGTAAACCACAGTTACAGCCTGACTGTTCAAGAAAACCATGGCTGGGGTCGCACTCTTCAAGCAACTGGCTCACTGTTGAACACAGCAAAGTGTACAATTATCATAGGCTGGTCTGGGCTGGATAGCGGAATGCCTGCACTCTTAACCACACGCATCACTGGGTGGCCAAAAATTGAATTTTTTTTTTTTTTTTTTTTGCAGAGAGGGAGGTGCGGTGCTCCTCAAGCTTTGACCTGGACGTCAGGGCGGACTCAGATAAATGATCAAACAGATTTCCCGCTGGCGTTCTTTTAAAGTTTTGTTTTTATCGATGCCTCATGTCTGAGTGGCAGCCGTCAGTGACACAAGGTAGAGACGCACACGTCTGTGGTATACGTCGGTCATACGGGTCACTGGCCCAAAGTCAGTGACACAAGGTAGAGACGCACACGTCTGTGATACACGTCGGTGATACAGGTCACTGGCCCACGTCAGTGGCCCAAATCAGTGGCGCTCTTCATAATTATTTTTCATGTCAAGGCAGTGGTAGGTCAGTATGATATATGTCGGGTCATCACATGGAGAAGACCCGTGCCAGGACCTGTCAAACGTACCTGAACCTGAGTATGATATGCCTGGTCCGAAGAGTGAATCTTCGTTCCATCTGACGCTACAAGACGCTCATTGGGATCAAGACACGCTTCAAATAAGATGCAGGAACAGTAGGTCTCTTCAAGGAATCTAGTGGCCTGGTGGTTAACGCTCTCGCTTCACACGGCGAGGGCCTGGGTTCTATTCCCAGCCAGAGTAGAAACATTGGACGTGTTTCTTTCAACCTGTTGTCTATGTTCCCCATCAGTAAAATGGGTACCTGGGTGTTAGTCGACTGGTGTGGGTCGCATCCTGGGACACTGACCTAAGGAGGCCTGGTCACAGACCGGGCCGCGGGGACGTTGACCCCCGGAACTCTCTCCAGGTAAACTCCAGGTAAGGCCTCACACACAGAACTCAAGCTGCAGATGTGTCCTCAGGCGTAGCTGACGGCAAATTAGCGAGGAGGCTTTCTCTGAGAGTACTTCAAGGACTGTTGAGATTCACGATGTTAAGTTTAGCGAAGGTGCCAAGCAGTCTGGTAGTGCTGAAGCACCATCAGCACAATCAGCTTCACTTAAAGAACACAGTCTCGCTGGGATGATCCCACAGTGAGAATATCGACTTAACAGTACTTGAGAACGTCTCTGTGACAGATCTTCCCTTATGCTGACTCTTTTGGGGTTATTCTAGGTAATTTACACTGTGTATGATAACTGTACTTAATATGTACCTGTGTCTAAATTAACTTACTTCAGCCACCAGGCCCGGTGGCCTAATGGCTAAAGCTCCCGCTTCACACACGGAGGGCCCGGGCTCGATTCCCGGCGGGTGGAAACATTTCGACACGTTTCATTGCACCTGTTGTCCTGTTCACCTAGCAGCAAATAGGTACCTGGGTGTTAGTCGACTGGTGTGGGTCGCATCCTGGGGGACAAGATTGATGACCCCAATGGAAATAAGTTACAGTCCTCGATGACGCACTGACTTTCTTGGGTTATCATGGGTGGCTAACCCTCCGGGGTTAAAAATCTGAACGATATCTTATCTTATCTTCCACCCGGGGAATTCCTCACGATATTCACTTTAATGTAATCTTTCGTCTTGTCGTCTTTATCCTCACTAAACACACGTGTGTTGTTTGTAACAGCGCCACGGTATGTATGTACTGGACACCATGGTCTTCCATGTCAAATTTCAGAAGGAAAGAAAATATGAAATAAGGAGAATAATATTAGGAAAAGCTGGTTCAAATTATTATTATAATAAAAATGAAGCGCTAAACCACAAGGGCTATACAGCGCTGCAAGCTGGTTCAAAGACAGCCTTAATTATAAAAATCTCAATGTAGAAAGACATGTACAGTGCATTTATTAGAGGAAACGTTTCGCCACGAGTTGCTTCACTCGTGGCGAAACGTTTCCTTTTTTTTTTTTTTTTTTTACATACTGTCGATATCACCATACCATTTTTCATACAACCTCAATGTTAGCTCAAGCCTCCAGATGGAGCCTTGTTACCCTGGAGAGAGCAGCTCCAGGGTTCACCACAACTGTCTCTTAATAGCTTTGGAAACCCTCGGCTCGTCAGAGGAATGCACGCCCAAATGCATGTTGCAGCACCTCCAGAGAAGTAATGCCTGTTTCCTGAGCGTCAAAATCAAGGTCCGTGTGGAATAATTTTTTTTTCTTTTGATGTGTTGGGTTACCGTTTTGTTTATGTGGCTGTATGTGGGGCGCTGTTTTCTTATTACTGTATATGTATGGGTGCCTTTTCTATTAGATGCTGTGAGGACATCATTTTCTGTCTCTGTATCACCGCCGTTTTCTATTTAACTTAGTTGTGTGTCTTTTCTATCTACGGTTATGTATGTGTGCCGTATTCAATGTACGGTTTCGTTATCTGTAACTGTTCATGCATAGTTTTCTATCTGCGACTGTGTGGTGTCGTTTTCTATATGTGGATTTACTGGGTGTCGTTTTCTATATGTGGATTTACATGTGTCGTTTTCTATATGTGGATTTACTGGGTGTCGTTTTCTATATGTGGATTTACATGTGTCGTTTTCTATATGTGGATTTACTGGGTGTCGTTTTCTATATGTGGATTTACATGTGTCGTTTTCTATATGTAAGTTTACAGGGTGTTTTTTCTTGATGTGGGTTTACAGGGTGTCGTTTTCTACATGTGAGTTTACAGGGTGTCGTTTTCTACATGTGAGTTTACAGGGTGTCGTTTTCTATACGTGGATACATGTGGCTCCGTTAAGATGACACTGTTAAGATGGACACTTAAGATGACACTGTTAAGATGGACACTTAAGATGACACTGTTAAGATGGACACTTAAGATGACACTGTTAAGATGGACACTTAAGATGACACTGTTAAGATGGGCCATGTTAGGATGGAAGTGTTAAGATACCATTAAGATTGCACTGTTAAGTGTATATACACAGAGATACATATCTCTGAGATTATATACGCAGAGATACATACCTCTGAGATTATATACACAGAGATACATACCTCTGAGAGTATATACACAGAGATACATATGTCAGCATAGTTGCTGATCCCCCTTACATGTGTTGTATAGCTTAGCTGAGTATCATAGTACCATCCATATGTTTTACATAGACGATCCCTACTAGGCCTAGTGACTGTTTGTGACGTCACGGGATGCGCATGTGTACGTGAGTACCTCTGTAACTTCCTCAGTCCACGCTTAGACCTACCAGGCAGCAACACGGCAGGCTGGGCCCTCCTTTACCACAGTCTGACAATATATAGTGTTACCATGCAACAAGTGTGTTTATCTTCAACTATCATATCTCCTTTCGAACCTCCACGACACATACCTCTGAGATTATATACACAGAGATACATACCTCTGAGAGTATATACACAGAGATACATACCTCTGAGAGTATATACACAGAGATACTTACCTCTGAGAGTATATACACAGAGATACATACCTCTGAGAGTATATACACAGAAATACATATCTCCGAGATTATATACACAGAGATACATACCTCTGAGAGTATATACACAGAGATACATACCTCTGAGAGTATATACACAGAGATACATACCTCTGAGAGTATATACACAGAGATACATACCTCTGAGAGTATATACACAGAAATACATATCTCCGAGATTATATACACAGAGATACATACCTCTGAGATTATATACGCAGAGATACATACCTCTGAGAGTATATACACAGAAATACATATCTCCGAGATTATATACACAGAGATACATACCTCTGAGAGTATATACACAGAGATACATACCTCTGAGAGTATATACACAGAAATACATATCTCCGAGATTATATACACAGAGATACATACCTCTGAGATTATATACGCAGAGATACATACCTCTGAGAGTATATACACAGAAATACATATCTCCGAGATTATATACACAGAGATACATACCTCTGAGAGTATATACACAGAGATACATACCTCTGAGAGTATATACACAGAGATACATACCTCTGAGAGTATATACACAGAAATACATATCTCCGAGATTATATACACAGAGATACATACCTCTGAGATTATATACGCAGAGATACATACCTCTGAGAGTATATACACAGAAATACATACCTCTGAGAGTATATACACAGAAATACATGGCTCTGAGAGTATATACACAGAGATACATACCTCTGAGAGTATATACACAGAAATACATATCTCTGAGATTATATACACAGAGATACATACCTCTGAGATTATATACGCAGAGATACATACCTCTGAGAGTATATACACAGAAATACATATCTCTGAGATTATATACACAGAGATACATACCTCTGAGATTATATACACAGAGATACATACCTCTGAGATTATATACACAGAGATACATATCTCTGAGATTATATACACAGAGATACATACCTCTGAGATTATATACACAGAGATACATACCTCTGAGATTATATACACAGAGATACATACCTCTGAGAGTATATACACAGAGATACATACCTCTGAGATTATATACACAGAGATACATACCTCTGAGAGTATATACACAGAGATACATACCTCTGAGAGTATATACACAGAGATACATACCTCTGAGAGTATATACACAGAGATACATACCTCTGAGAGTATATACACAGAGATACATACCTCTGAGAGTATATACACAGAGATACATACCTCTGAGAGTATATACACAGAGATACATACCTCTGAGAGTATATACACAGAGATACATACCTCTGAGAGTATATACACAGAGATACATACCTCTGAGAGTATATACACAGAGATACATACCTCTGAGAGTATATACACAGAGATACATACCTCTGAGAGTATATACACAGAGATACATACCTCTGAGAGTATATACACAGAGATACATACCTCTGAGAGTATATACACAGAGATACATACCTCTGAGAGTATATACACAGAGATACATACCTCTGAGAGTATATACACAGAGATACATACCTCTGAGAGTATATACACAGAGATACATACCTCTGAGAGTATATACACAGAGATACATACCTCTGAGAGTATATACACAGAGATACATACCTCTGAGAGTATATACACAGAGATACATACCTCTGAGAGTATATACACAGAGATACATACCCACACAGACTATATCTTTAAAATATCTCCCTCTAGAAGCAAGATAAGTAATGCCCAACAAGGCACAATACCCTGACTAGAACAATACACAAATATCCTGCACATTGGAGAGAGGAGCTTATGACGACGTATCGTCATAAACCGTCCAAGTTGGAGCGAAACGTCGTCATGAGTTCGTCTCTGTTATGTGCGGGTTATTTGTATGTAAATAACACACTGCTACACCATGATGTATACACTCATATTGTTATTTATCAGGTAGGTTATTGTAGCTTTAATACAGTAAATACAGTGGTGTAAAAATGCTATTAAAATATCTGGCACAATGGATCCAAGCGAAATCAAATGCGAGTTATAGGATAATCTACAGGTTGATGAATGGTTGAGGGAACCCACAAGTTGATAAATTACGCACGTGTACAACAACACCTGGGTATCTTTATTGAGGAAACGTTTCGCCACACGGGAGTTTGAGGTAATCCGTCCCTCAACCTTGAGTCGATGTAATCAGTTCATCAATTCTTTTCGAGATTGATGGACTGATTACATCAACTCCAGGCTCAGTGACTGATTATCTAAAACTAAATCTGATCTTCGACATTCTTCTTTGCACTGGACTGACGAAACCACCGTGAGACGAAACGTTTCCTCATAATTTTTTTTCTACGTGCGACTGGAATAATAATATAGTATTATCATTATAATAATTTACAAGTACTTCAGTAAATATATTATTATTATTATTATTATTATTATTATTATTATTATTATTATTATTATTATTATTATTTATTAAATAACAAAAAGTGACAATATCACGACTGGAACTATACGTCGTCGTAATACATAATACGTCGTCATAATACATAATACGTCGTCATAATACATAATACGTCGTCATAATACATAATACGTCGTCATAATACATAATACGTCGTCATAATACATAATACGTCGTCATAATACATAATACGTCGTCATAATACATAATACGTCGTCATAATACATAATACGTCGTCATAATACATAATACGTCGTCATAATACATAATACGTCGTCATAATACATAATACGTCGTCGTAATACACAATACGTCGTCATAATACATAATACGTCGTCGTAATACACAATACGTCGTCATAATACATAATACGTCGTCATAATACACAATACGTCGTCATAATACATAATACGTCGTCGTAATACACAATACGTCGTCATAATACATAATACGTCGTCGTAATACACAATACGTCGTCATAATACATAATACGTCGTCGTAATACACAATACGTCGTCATAATGCATAATACGTCGTCGTAATACACAATACGTCGTCATAATACATAATACGTCGTCGTAATACACAATACGTCGTCATAATACATAATACGTCGTCGTAATACACAATACGTCGTCATAATACATAATACGTCGTCGTAATACACAATACGTCGTCATAATACATAATACGTCGTCGTAATACACAATACGTCGTCATAATACATAATACGTCGTCGTAATACACAATACGTCGTCATAATACATAATACGTCGTCGTAATACACAATACGTCGTCATAATACATAATACGTCGTCATAATACATAATACGTCGTCGTAATACACAATACGTCGTCATAATACATAATACGTCGTCGTAATACACAATACGTCGTCATAATACATAATACATAATGACCAGTGTTCAGTGGTCAGTCGTCATCAGTGTTCAGTGGTCAGTCGTCACGTGAGGTCACAGACCCTGAGCTGCTTTGGGGATTAGCGTGAACGGTTACAAAGCATGGCTTGCTTCTGCAGTGTTTTAAAAACTGAGGTTGGAGAGTTGAAGGAGGAGGTCTTGCTTCTCCAGGAGGAGATTAGGAGGCTGAAGGTCCACCTCAATGGGCCTGGGAGAGAGTGTGAGGTGGTTGGAGATGTGGGGAATGAGGCTTCTAGCAGTGAGGTGCAGTCTGTCTCTCACTGTGAGGAGGCTGTAGGTGGGGAGGTAGCAACGGCTACCAGCAGTGAGGTGCAGCCCAGCACCTGCTACAAGTGGCGAGTTGTTCACAGTAATGGGAGGCGCATCAGAGTAAGGAAAGTTAAGAGTGAAGATCTGAAGGTAGGAAATCGCTTCTCTGTTCTCCAGGATGAATGTACTTCAGTGGCCAGTGAAGGTAAGGGTACTACTGCCCCTGCTAATGAAGGTAAGCGCATTCTTGTGGTTGGTGACTCTCAGGTAAGATATGTTGACCGTGCTTTTTGTAACAGGAATAAGAAGATGAGAGATAGAGTGTGCTTCCCTGGAGCTGGTGTTGGGGACATTGTCAACAGGCTGGATAATATCATGTCAGGTAATGGAAACAAGCCCATTATCTGTCTCAGTGCTGGTGGAAATGATATTGGGAAGGGTAGGAGAGAAGAGCTGCTAGATAAGTACAGGTCAGCTATAGATTTCATTAAGTCTAAGGGAGGGATCCCAATCATATGTAGCATCTTGCCTAGAAGGGGAGTAGGAAATGAATGGTTGTCTAGGGCAATTGGTGTAAATTGCTGGCTAGACAGATACTGCAAGGAACTTGCAATCCCATTCATTGACAACTGGAACAACTTTTATGGCAAACATGATATGTATGCAAGGGATGGGGTACATCTCTCTGGGGCAGGGGTGGTAGCACTTGCAGACTCGATTGAGAAGGCCATTGGTGAAATGCCTATGATTTTAAACTGATGGAAGATAGAGGTATGGGTGTGTGTGGGAAACAAGCAGGTTGCAACACTAGGGTTGGAAACAGTAAATGTATAAAAGGCATTCAGCATGAAGTTATAAATAAAGACAATAGAACAGGTCAGCAAACAAAGGGGGACAGCAGAGGGCAGCAAGGGACTAGCTCCCTTAAGGTTTACTATACTAATAGCAGGAGTGTTAGAAATAAGATAGATGAGCTAAGATTAATTGCAAGTGCAGGAAACATAGATATTATTGCTATAACAGAGACCTGGCTCAATCTGAAAGATAGAGAGATGCCCTCTGAATGTCACATACAAGGCTATAAATTATTCCACACTGACAGGGTCAACAGGAAAGGTGGTGGAGTAGCGATGTATGTCAGAGACAATTTAAATTGTTGTGTTAGACAAGATATTAAATTAGAAGCGTCAGCCACTGAATCTGTTTGGTTACAGCTTCTCGAGGGCCGAGAAAAACTAATTTTGGGTGTGATTTACAGGGCCCCAAATCTTGATAGGGAGTGCAGTAAACTTCTATGGGACGAAATTCGTAAGGCATCTACATACGAAAATGTTGTGCTAATGGGAGATTTCAACTATAGACAGATTGACTGGAGCAATTTGACAGGAAATTTAGAGTCGGGTGACTTTCTTGATACGATCCAGGATTGTTTTTTAAAACAGTTTGTGACAGAGCCAACTAGGGGAAATAACCTCCTTGACTTGGTTCTTGCCAGTAGGGAAACACTAATTAATAATCTTGAGGTTAATGATGAGCTTGGGGAGAGTGATCACAAATCACTCAGTTTTAACATATCATGGAATTCCCCTAATAATGGCAATCAAGTCTCCGTCCCTGACTTTCGCTTGGCTGATTTCATAGGACTGAAAAATTACTTAGGTGGGCTGAACTGGAATGACCTGACTAGGGGTCAGGTAGGTGGTGATGGTTGCCGATATGATGCTTTCCAGGGCATAGTTCTAGCTGCTCAGTCAAATTATGTTCCAAATAGGGAAATCAGATCAAACAAAAATGATCCTAAATGGATGAACAATAGATTAAAATATCTGATTGGTCAAAAGAGAGGCATATATAGGCAAATCAAAAGAGGAGAGGGGCAATTAAGAAATCGATATATTCAGTTAAAGAGAGAAATAAAAAAGGGAATTAGAAAAGCAAATAGAGATTATGAGGTTAAAGTTGCAAGAGAATCGAAGACTAACCCAAAAGGATTCTTTCAGGTATACAGAAGTAAGATCAGGGACAAGATAGGCCCACTCAAAAGTTCCTCGGGTCAGCTCACTGACAGTGATAAGGAAATGTGTAGAATTTTTAACACATACTTCCTCTCAGTTTTTACACAGGAGGATACCAGCGATATTCCAGTAATGATAAATTATGTAGAACAGGACGATAATAAACTGTGCACTATTAGGGTCACAAGTGACATGGTCCTTAGGCAAATAGATAAATTAAAACCTAACAAATCCCCAGGCCCTGATGAACTGTATGCAAGGGTTCTAAAGGAATGTAAAGAGGAGCTTAGCACACCTTTGGCTAATCTTTTCAACATATCACTACAAACTGGCATGGTGCCAGATAAGTGGAAAATGGCAAATGTGATACCTATTTTCAAAACAGGTGACAGGTCCTTAGCTTCGAACTATAGACCAATAAGCCTAACCTCCATAGTGGGAAAATTTATGGAATCAATAATTGCCGAGGCAGTTCGTAGCCACCTTGAAAAGCATAAATTAATCAACGAATCTCAGCATGGTTTTACAAAGGGGCGTTCCTGCCTTACGAATTTATTAACTTTTTTCACTAAGGTATTTGAGGAGGTAGATCATGGTAATGAATATGATATTGTGTATATGGACTTCAGTAAGGCTTTTGACAGGGTCCCACATCAGAGACTATTGAGGAAAATTAAAGCACATGGAATAGGAGGAGAATTTTTTTCCTGGATAGAGGCATGGTTGACAAATAGGCAGCAGAGAGTTTGCATAAATGGGGAGAAATCAGAGTGGGGAAGCGTCACGATCGGTGTTCCACAGGGATCAGTGTTGGGCCCCCTGCTGTTCACAATCTACATAAACGACATAGATGAGGGCATAAAGAGCGACATCGGCAAGTTTGCCGATGACACCAAAATAGGCCGTCGAATTCATTCTGACGAGGACATTCGAGCACTCCAGGAAGATTTGAATAGACTGATGCAGTGGTCGGAGAAGTGGCAGATGCAGTTTAATATAGACAAATGCAAAGTTCTAAATGTTGGACAGGACAATAACCATGCCACATATAAACTAAATAATGTAGATCTTAATATTACGGATTGCGAAAAAGATTTAGGAGTTCTGGTTAGCAGTAATCTGAAACCAAGACAACAGTGCATAAGTGTTCGCAATAAAGCTAATAGAATCCTTGGCTTCATATCAAGAAGCATAAATAATAGGAGTCCTCAGGTTGTTCTTCAACTCTATACATCCTTGGTTAGGCCTCATTTAGATTATGCTGCACAGTTTTGGTCACCGTATTACAGAATGGATATAAATTCTCTGGAAAATGTACAAAGGAGGATGACAAAGATGATCCCATGTATCAGAAACCTTCCCTATGAGGATAGACTAAGGGCCCTGAAACTGCACTCTCTAGAAAGACGTAGAATTAGGGGGGATATGATTGAGGTGTATAAATGGAAGACAGGAATAAATAAAGGGGATGTAAATAGTGTGCTGAAAATATCTAGCCTAGACAGGACTCGTAGCAATGGTTTTAAGTTGGAAAAATTCAGATTCAGGAGGGATATAGGAAAGTACTGGTTTGGTAATAGAGTTGTGGATGAGTGGAACAAACTCCCAAGTACCGTTATAGAGGCCAGAACGTTGTGTAGCTTTAAAAATAGGTTGGATAAATACATGAGTAGATGTGGGTGGGTGTGAGTTAGACCTGATAGCTTGTGCTACCAGGTCGGTTGCCGTGTTCCTCCCTTAAGTCAATGTGACCTGACCTGATTAGGTTGGGTGCATTGGCTTAAGCCGGTAGGAGACTTGGACCTGCCTCGCATGGGCCAGTAGGCCTTCTGCAGTGTTCCTTCGTTCTTATGTTCTTATAATGCATAATACGTCGTCGTAATACACAATACGTCGTCATAATACATAATACGTCGTCGTAATACACAATACGTCGTCATAATACATAATACGTCGTCGTAATACACAATACGTCGTCATAATACATAATACGTCGTCGTAATACACAATACGTCGCCATAATACATAATACGTCGTCGTAATACACAATACGTCGTTATAATACATAATACGTCGTCGTAATACACAATACGTCGTCATAATACATAATACGTCGTCGTAATACACAATACGTCGTCATAATACATAATACGTCGTCGTAATACACAATACGTCGTCATAATACATAATACGTCGTCGTAATACACAATACGTCGCCATAATACATAATACGTCGTCGTAATACACAATACGTCGTTATAATACATAATACGTCGTCGTAATACACAATACGTCGTCATATTACATAATACGTCGTCGTAATATACAGTACGTCATCGTATAATACAATACGTCGCTCAATGCATAATACGTCGTCATAATACATAATACGTCGTCATAATACACAATACGTCGTCGTAATGCACAATACGTCGCCGTAATACACAATACGTCGTTGTAATATACAATACGTCGTCATAATACACAATACGTCGTCGTAATACACAATACGTCGTCATAATACATAATACGTCGTCATAATACACAATACGTCGTCGTAATACACAATACGTCGTCATAATACACAATACGTCGTCGTAATACACAATACGTCGTCGTAATACACAATACGTCGTCATAATACACAATACGCCGTCATAATGCACAATACGTCGTCATAATACACAATACGCCGTCGTAATACAAAATACGTCGCCGTAATACACAATACGTCTTCATAATACACAATACGTCGTCATAATACACAATACGTCGTCATAATACACAATACGTTGTCGTAATACACAATACGTCGTCGTAATACACAATACGTCGTCATAATACACAATACGTCGTCATAATACACAATACGTCGTCATAATACACAATACGCCGTCGTAATACAAAATACGTCGCCGTAATACACAATACGTCGTCATAATACACAATACGTCGTCGTAATACACAATACGCCGTCGTAATGCAAAATACGTCGTCGTAATACACAATACGTCGTCATAATACACAATACGTCGTCATAATACACAATACGTCGTCGTAATACACAATACGTCGTCGTAATACACAATACGTCGTCGTAATACACAATACGTCGTCATAATACACAATACGTCGTCATAATACACAATACGTCGTCGTAATACACAATACGTCGTCGTAATACACAATACGTCGTCATAATACACAATACGTCGTCATAATACACAATACGTCGTCGTAATACACAATGCGCCGTCCTAATACAAAATACGTCGTCGTAATACACAATACGTCGTCGTAATACACAATACGTCGTCGTAATACATAATACGTCGTCGTAACCTCCCCTCTCCTATGTGCGGGTTATTTGTGTAATATTATTATTATTATTATTATTATTATTATTATTATTATTATTATTATTATTATTATTATTATTATTATTATTATTATCATTATTAATATTATCTTTATTATTATAATAGTTTAGAAGTGCTTCAGTAAATATATTTTTATTATTATAATAATTTAGAAGCGCTTTAGAAAAAAAATAGAAATCTATCAAAACAAAATAAAATTAATAATTGTTTTGGATTCTCCTCAGCGGCATGTTAGTATAATACAAAAATAGTTTTTAATTATATTCACGGAAAAGCTCTAAACCCACAAGAGTAAAAAAATACCTGGGGTATCTACTTTCGTAGATACTCTCATTTACAGCATTATATACTTTCGTAGATATTCACATTTAAAGTGGTATCTACTTTCGCAGATACTCTTATTTACAGTGGTATCTACTTTCGCAGATACTCTAATTTACAGTGGTATCTACTTTCGTAGGTACTCTTATTTACAGTGGTATCTACTTTCGTAGGTACTCTTATTTACAGTGGTATCTACCTTCGTAGGTACTCTTATTTACAGTGGTATCTACTTTCGTAGGTACTCTTATTTACAGTGGTATCTACTTTCGTAGGTACTCTTATTTACAGTGGTATCTACTTTCGTAGGTACTCTTATTTACAGTGGTATCTACTTTCGTAGGTACTCTTATTTACAGTGGTGTCTACTTTCGTAGGTACTCTTATTTACAGTGGTATCTACTTTCGTAGGTACTCTTATTTACAGTGGAATAATAAAAATCTTTAAAAAGGCGAAAAATTTATTTCAGAGTAAATGGAACGCCCGAAAAGCCTCCATCCATTTTTGTTAAGAAAACAATATACTCTTAAAGGAAAATTTGGTGTTACATTAAAAAAAAAAAAGTTATTGTTTCTTAGAGAAATGTTTTTGGAGCGCAATTTCTGGGTGAGTAAAATACGCAAGGAAAGTGAATTTACAGGAGAAAACCTCTTGTGTTCAAATGAATTTCTTTTGTTTTTATCGTGGTGTTCAACCCTGACCTGAGGCATGTTGTTGAGGGAGGGAGGGAGAGAGGGAGGGAGGGAGGGAGGGAGGGAGGGAGGGAGGGAGGGAGAGAGAGAGAGAGAGAGAGAGAGAGAGAGAGAGAGAGAGAGAGAGAGAGAGAGAGAGAGAGAGAGAGAGAGAGAGAGAGAGAGAGAGAGAGAGAGAGGGAGAGAGAGAGAGAGAGAGAGAGAGAGAGAGAGAGAGAGAGAGAGAGAGAGAGAGAGAGAGAGAGAGAGACTCGAGTCTGGAACACATTCGTACAGCATAATGATGTCAACGAGATAAAGTCAGTTGATCAAATGATAATGCTGGCCCACAGATGGCTCCAACTTTATCCTGGTCCCTACTTGTATGTCTCATAACAATATGCTTTCAAATGAGATGATGTAGGTAACAGCTCTTAGCTTGCCAATAAAGTTAGGAATCCTTAACTTGTAAATAGCTTGTCGATAAAGTTAGAGATCGTTAATCTAACCTTGTCAAACCCTGTGTAAAAAAAAATGAGAATGAGGAGAGGAGAGAGAGAGAAAGAGAATAAAGAGAGCACCACACACACACACACACAGAGCCAGGGATAAAAACAAAACATAAAATAGGTAATTTCAGTGTTATTCCAAGAAGCAGTGTTGCCAGACTCTTAACGCTTCCAAGAAAAAGCCTCGTTTGAGGTAACATTGTGTCAAATGTACTCAGTAAAGGATGTTTTTCTCGTAAGCCTCAGGGATATATATATATATATATATATATATATATATATATATATATATATATATATATATATATATATATATATATATATATATATATATATATATATATATATATATATATATATATATATATATATATATATATATATATATATATATATATATATATATATATACATATATATACATATATATATATATATATATAATATTTTTTTTTTTTTTTTATTATCACACCGGCCGATTCCCACCAAGGCAGGGGGGCCCGAAAAAGAAAAACTTTCACCATCATTCACTCCATCACTGTCTTGCCAGAAGGGTGCTTTACACTACAGTTTTTAAACTGCAACATTAACACCCCTCCTTCAGAGTGCAGGCACTGTACTTCCCATCTCCAGGACTCAAGTCCGGCCTGCCGGTTTCCCTGAATCCATTCATAAATGTTACTTTGCTCACACTCCAACAGCACGTCAAGTATTAAAAACCATTTGCCTCCATTCACTCCTATCAAACACGCTCACGCATGCCTTCTGGAAGCCCAAGCCCCTCGCACACAAAACCTCCTATACCCCCTCCCTCCAACCTTTCATAGGCCTACCCTACCCAGCCTTCCTTCCACTACAGACTGATACACTCTTGAAATCATTCTGTTTCGCTCCATTCTCTTTACATGTCCGAACCACTTCAACAACAGCCTTCCTCAGCCCTCTGGACAACAGTTTTGGTAATCCCGCACCTCCTCCTAACTTCCAAACTACGAATTCTCTGCATTATATTCACACCACACATTGCCCTCAGACATGACATCTCCACTGCCTCCAGCCTTCTCCTCGCTGCAACATTCATCACCCACGCTTCACACCCATATAAGAGCGTTGGTAAAACTATACTCTCATACATTCCCCTCTTTGCCTCCAAGGACAAAGTTCTTTGTCTCCACAGACTCCTAAGTGCACCACTCACTCTTTTTCCCTCATCAATTCTATGATTCACCTCATCTTTCATAGACCCATCCGCTGACACGTCCACTCCCAAATATCTGAATACGTTCACCTCCTCCATAAACCATACCCCCGGCCGGGATTGAAC
>NC_091314.1:21048596-21056096 GCF_038502225.1 Cherax quadricarinatus
CACACACACACACACCAGGCCTAGTGTCTAATCGACATGTGCCTAGGACAAAATGGTAACTAACATACACACACACACACACACACACCAGGCCTAGTCTCTAATCGACATGTGCCTAGGACAAAATGGTAACTAAAACACACACACACACACACCCACACACACGTGCACACAAACACACACCAGACACTTGTGGGGACCAGGAACAGGTGAGCAGGAAGGACAAACCAATGAGCATAGGGACCACAGCTAGGGAAGGGACTGAAGGAAGGAACACTCCACGGGAAGGAACTAAAACACCTCAGAGGATGCAATGGGAGTCACAGTGGGAGGTGGAAAGGGAGAGATCAGTTTTTGTCTATGGGCTAGACGAAGCTAAAGGGGAAACTTATGAAGAAAGAAAGCAGGAGGAGAAATAAGCGATTCAAGGTATCATGAAGGTAATAGGCGAGGGAGACATGACCCAGGTGGCAAATTTTCGGAGAATTGGGTGGTTCACAAAGAAAAGAAATCGGCCTCTCAAAGTAATTTTCAAGGCAGAATCAACCCGAACCATGATCCTGCAGGAGAAAGCACGGCTGAGAGGCAAATAGGAGTTCATGAGCGTGTACCTCGATCGAGACAGAACACAGGATGAAAGGATGATACTGAAAGAGAGAGTGCAAAAACGAAAGGAGGAATGGGAGGAAATGAAAAAGGAGAGCAGGATAACCCAGGAACAGGTGGAAGGACAAGCACTCCCCCCAGAAACACCTGCAGAAGGACTCCAGCCACGACACCCCCAAGGCAACTGAACAATCCAAACCAACCATCACACACCGATCCCTCTGTTCCCACCCCCCGCACCATGAACCCTACCCCTACAGCAACCCCCTATGGGAGCTCTTCCTCCACCTCCACTGCAACCCCCCCACAGGCCCCCACCAGGGCTCCTGCTCTCCCAACCCCAGTTTTCCCCCAGGGCCACAGTTACAGTATTAGAACAGAAGTTGAAGGTTTGGTACACAAATGTGGATGGATTAACGAATAAATATGAGGAATGGCAAGAAAGAATCAATGAGAAGTCCCCAGACATCATAGCAGTTACAGAAACAAAACTCACGGAGACAATAGCAGATGCAGTCTTCCCACCAGGATACCAGATCACGAGGAAAGATAGAAGGGGCAGAGGGGGAGGAGGGGTTGCTCTGCTCGTAAAAAAACGATGGAAATTCGAGAAAATGGAAGGCATAGACGAGACAGGAGAAAGAGACTACATAGTAAGTACACTTCAGTCTGGGGAGCACAAGGTGGTCATTGGAGTGGTGTATAATCCACCACAGAACTGCAGGAGGCCAAGAGAGGAATATGAAGAGAGAAACAGAGCAATGGTGGACACACTTGCTGAGGTGGCAAGAAGAGCTCACTCCAGCAGAGCAAAGTTGCTGGTTATGGGGGATTTCAACCACAGGGAGATTGACTGGGAAAACCTGGAGCCACATGGGGGTCCCGAAACGTGGAGAGCCAAGATGTTGGATGTGGTGCTGGAAAACCTCATGCACCAACATGTTAAGGACACTACCAGAGTGAGAGGGGAGGATGAACCAGCAAGATTGGACCTTGTGTTCACCCTGGGCAGTTCAAACATTGAGGACATCACATATGAGAGTCCCCTCGGAGCTAGTGACCACGTGGTTCTGTGCTTTGAATACATAGTAGAGTTGCAAGTGGAGAGAGTAACAGGAGTTGAATGGGAAAAGCCTGACTATAAAATAGGGGACTACATAGGGTTGAGGAACTTCCTGCAGGAGGTTCCGTGGGACAGAGAACTGGCAGGAAAGCCAGTAAATGAAATGATGGAATAAGTAACAACAAAATGCAAGGAGGCAGTGGAAAGGTTTATTCCCAAGGACAACAGAAACAATGGGAAGACCAGAACGAGCCCCTGGTTTACCTGACGGTGTAAGGAGGCAAAAACAAAGTGCAACAGAGAATGGAAAAAGTACAGAATGCAGAGAACACATGAAAATAGGGAGATCAGTCGCAGAGCCAGGAACGAGTATGCACAGCGACAGTATGAAAATAACATAGCATCGAAAATCAAGACTGACCCGAAACTGTTGTATAGCCACATCAGGAGGAAGACAACAGTCAAAGACCAGGTGATCAGACTGAGGACAGAAGGTGAAGAACTCACAAGAAATGATCAGTAGGTATGTGAGGAGCTAAAGAGGAGATTTAAGGAAGTTTTTACAGTAGAGACAGGAAGGGCTCTGGGAAGACAGCACAGAAGGGAACATCGAGAGGGAATATACCAACAAGTGTTGGATGACATACGAACAACCGAAGAGGAGGTGCAGAAGCTGCTAAGTGACCTTGATACCTCAAAGGCGATGGGACCAGACAACATCTCCCCATGGGTCCTTAGAGAAGGAGCAGAGATGCTGTGCATGCCCCTAACCACAATCTTCAACACATCCCTTGAAACTGGGCAACTACCTGAGAAATATAAAACAGTAAATGTATTCCCCATATTTAAGAAAGAAAACAAAAATGAGGCACTAAACTACAGACCTGTGTCTCTGACATGTATTGTGTGCAAAGTCATGGAGAAGATTATCAGGAGGAGAGTGGTGGAACACCTGGAACGGAACAAGATTATAAATGAAAACCAGCATGGGTTCATGGAGGGCAAATCCTGTGTCACAAACCTTCTGGAGTTTTATGACAAGGTAACAGAAGTAAGACACGAGAGAGAGGGGTGGGTTGATTGCGTTTTCCTAGACTGCAGGAAGGCCTTTGACACAGTTCCCCACAAGAGATTAGTGCAGAAGCTGGAGGATCAGGCGCATATAACAGGGAGGGCACTGCAATAGATCAGGGAATACCTGACAGGGAGGCAACAACGAGTCATGGTACGTGAAGAGGTATCACAGTGGGCGCCTGTGACGAGCAGGGTCCCGCAGGGGTCAGTTCTAGGACCAGTGCTATATTTGATATATGCAAACGACATGATGGAAGGAATAGACTCTGAAGTGTCCCTATTCGCAGATGATGTGAAGCTGATGAGAAGAATTAAATCGGATGAGGATGAGGCAGGACTGCAAAGAGACCTGGACAGGCTGGACATGTGGTCCAGAAACTGGCTTCTCGAATTCAACCCTGCCAAATGCAAAGTCATGAAGATTGGGGAGGGGCAAAGAACACCGCAGACAGAGTATAGGCTAGGTGGACAAAGACTACAGACCTCACTCAGGGAGAAAGACCTTGGGGTGACCATAACACCGAGCACGTCACCGGAGGTACACATCAACCAAATAACTGCTGCAGCATACGGGCGCCTGGCAAACCTGAGAATAGCGTTCCGATACCTTAATAAGGAATCGTTCAAGACATTGTACACTGTGTATGTTAGGCCCATACTGGAGTATGCAGCACCAGTCTGGAACCCACACCTGGTCAAGCACGTCAAGAAGTTAGAGAAAGTACAAAGGTTTGCAACAAGGCTAGTCCCAGAGCTCAAGGGAATGTCGTACGAGGAAGGGTTGAGGGAAATCGGACTGACGACACTGGAGGACAGAAGGGTCAGGGGAGACATGATGACGACATACAAGATACTGCGGGGAATAGACAAGGTGGACAGAGATAGGGTGTTCCAGAGAGGGGACACAGAAACAATGGGTCACAACTGGAAGCTGAAGACTCAGACGAGTCACAGGGACGTTAGGAAGTATTTCTTCAATCATAGAGTCGTCAGGAAGTGAAATAGCCTAGCAAGTGAAGTAGTGGAGGCAGGAACCATACATAGTTTTAAGAAGAGGTATGACAAAGCTCAGAAAGCAGAGAGGGAGAGGACCTAGTAGCGATCAGTGAAGAGGCGGGGCCAGGAGCTGAGTCTCGACCCCTGCAACCACAATTAGGTGAGTACAATTAGGTGAGTACACACACACACAGACACACACACACATACACACCAGGCCTAGTGTCTAATCGACATATATGCCTAGGACAAAATGCTAACTAACACAGGCTACAAGCCTGGTCCAACAACTGGCTCCTTGAATTTAACCCTGCCAAATGCAAAGTCATGAAGATTGGGGAAGGGCAAAGAAGACCGTAGACACAATATAGTCTAGGTGGCAGAAGACTGCAAAACTCATTCAAGGAAAAAGATCCTGGGGGTGAGTATAACACCGAGCACATCTCCTGAGGCGCACATCATTCAGATAACTGCTGCAGCATACGGGCGTCTGGCAAACCTAAGGATAGCGTTCAGATACCTCAGAAAGGAATCGTTCAAGACTGTACACCATTTACGTCAGGCCCATACTGGAGTATGCAGCACCAGTTTGGAATCCACACCTGTTCAAGTACGTCAAGAAATTAGAGAAAGTGCAAAGGTTTGCAACAAGACTAGTCCCCGAGCTAAGGGGATTGTCCTACGAAGAATGGTTAAGGGAAATCGGCCTGACGACACTGGAGGACAGGAGGGTCAGGGGAGACATGATAACGACACATAAAATACTGCGCGGAATAGACAAGGTGGACAAAGACGGGATGTTCCAGAGATGGGACACAGAAACAAGAGGTCACAATCGGAAGTTGAAGACTCAGATGAATCAAAGGGATGTTAGGAAGTATTTCTTCAGTCATAGAGTAGTCAGGCAGTGGAAGAGCCTAAAAAGTGACGTAGTGGAGGCGGGAACCATACATAGTTTTAAGACGAGGTTTGATAAAGCTCTTGGAGCAGGGAGAGAGAGGACCTAGTAGGAATGAGTGAGGAGGCGGGGCCAGGAGCTATGACTCGACTCCTGCAAAAACAAACAGGCGAGTACAAATAGGTGAGTACACACCACACACACACACATACACACACACACACACACACACACACACACACACACACACACACACACACACACACACACACACACACACACACACACACACACACACACACAGGATGCCGACCAGGGTGACGGGAGACTTTACTCAAATTCTTCAGTGGAAGTATTCCAATTTACAAATTTGTCTGGGGTTGTCCTCTAGTTAAAAAATTCTTCAGCACGATCTACTCCGATAAAAAAAAAACATATCAGAGCGATGTTTTTCAATTCACTAGTTTCAGGGCGATGCCGCCTAGTTCGCAAATTCTTTGCCACTGAGTCTTATAGTTTCCAAAAATTTGTAGGCTGTGTCAATCCAATTATGAATTCTTCAGTGCGAGATGTCATCCAGTTTACAAAGGAGCTGTGTGACCCTTGCTGGTATGGCGCTTCCCTACCGATATACTGTGCAATCGGGTTCACAATCTTTCCGAAAGTCACCAAATCCTATAATATGTTTTACTGGAAAAATAAACTTAAATGCAGTATAATGCGACCTTTTATTGACTACATTTCGCCCACACAGTGAGCCTTATCAAGTCACAAAAAAAGTTTTACGGCCAGCCGCCACGAGTTCGTTCCCCACCCGTGGTGTGGTTTGTAATCGTGTCTTAACGATTTCGTGAGTCACAAACGGATCTGCTTATGACTTGATAAATCCCACTGTGTGGGCGAAACTTAGTCAATAAAGGATCGCATTATACTGCATCCGTGTTTATTTCTCCATCATGTCGGTATTTTATACCATTTATCTCCAATAACTTCTATTGCTCTATCTTGTAATTAAAGAACTAAATGCACTTAAGTGGTAGCCGTAGTAACAGTAGTCGTAGTAGTAGTAGAAGTGTAAGTCTAAGACTTATTTTCAACTTAGTCTCCTCATCCATATTACTATCAATTAAAATGCTCTTAGAGTAGGTGACCATTTTTCATGATGTTGTTAATATACATCTTGAGTCATTAGGGTTAAAAGCCCATCAATTACACGAGGGTCATTAAGGCTGCACGTCACCTGTACACCATCAGTCCAAAATATTTTAATCCTTATCACAGAAACTGACGCAAGTTCTCACATCAAGAAAAACTCATCATAAGAAACAGCGTGTATATATATATATATATATATATATATATATATATATATATATATATATATATATATATATATATATATATATATATATATATATATATATATATATATATGCAAAAAGATCACAGTAAACAGGTGATATTACAATATGCAGAACAACCACGAACGAGTGGTACTGATCAATAACAACATTGCAACTAGCCCGCCTCATTGTGAGCGAAAGAGAGATGACTCTTTAGTCCACAGGATCACACAATTCTCAAGAATGACGCATCCAGCCAAGTTAGATGTTGTACCCGTCATCCGAACACATATGGCGGTGTGGATGCCTCTGAGGCTTGAGTGGTCCTGTAGGTTAAGGCATCATGTGGTTCTGGCTCTCCAGGAGGCGGGCCAATACAACATGGGTTCGAGTCCTTGGCTAGTGCAGTGTTATCAATACCACTAGTTCATTGTTACAATTATATATATATATATATATATATATATATATATATATATATATATATATATATATATATATATATATACACTGATCTCTGGCTGAAGGAGACTCGAACCTACGAACCTTGGAGCAAGGTACGCAGTGCTTTACCAATCTACCCACACTGGACCAATACCTTGGAGTCCAGCTTGCGCTAGACTTTGATCCAAGGCAGCCAGCTTTCAGGGAGAAGGCTTACAGCCTTTCATCTCATCCCCTGCATGCATCAGCCTTACTAGAGATATTAACAATGCAAGGAATTCGCAAGAGCAGGCGAAATATACACAAACACTGATCTCTGGCTGAAGGAGACTGGAACCTACGAACCCTGGAACAAGGTAGGCAGTGCTTTACCAATCTACCCACACTGGACCAATACTTTGGAGTCCAGCTTGCGATGGAGTTTGATCCAAGGCAGCCAGCTTTCAGGGAGAAGGCTTACAGCTTTTCATCTCATCCCCTGCATGAAAGCTGGCTGTCTTGGATCAAAGTCCAGTGTTGGTAGAATGGTAAAGCACTGCGTACCTTGTTCGTAGGTTCGAGTCTCCTTCAGCCAGAGTTCAGTGTTTGTGTATATTTCGCCTGCTCTTGCGAATTTCTTGCATTGTTAATATTTCTAGTAGGGCTAATGCATGCAGGGGATGAGATGAAAAGCTGTAAGCCTTCTCCCTGAAAGCTGGCTGCCTTGGATCAAAGTCTAGCGCAAGCTGGACTCCAAGGTATTGGTCCAGTGTGGGTAGATTGGTAAAGCACTGCGTACCTTGTTCCAAGGTTCGTAGGTTCGAGTCTCCTTCAACCAGAGATCAGTGTTTGTGTATATTTCGCCTGCTCTTGCGATTCCTTGCATATATATATATATATATATATATATATATATATATATATATATATATATATATATATATATATAAACAACACTGCGCTAGCCAAGGATTCGAACCCATGTTGTAGAGGCAGGCCAGTACAACATGAGTTCGAATCCTTGACTAGCACAGTGTTGTTATTGATAATATATATATATATATATATATATATATATATATATATATATATATATA